>NW_026894084.1:0-200811 GCF_032452875.1 Bos javanicus | reverse complement strand
GCTATATCATGCACTGATCACATGACTGCCCGTGCACTGATCACGTGGATGATCATACACTAATCTTGTGACAGATCATGCACTGATCACGTGGCTGATCATGCACTGATACCGTGATTGAGCATGGACTGATCACATGACTATCATGTAGTGATCACGTGATTTAATGGCGCTGATCATGTGACTGATCATGCGCTGATCATGTTGCTATCATACACTGATCATGTGCCTCTGGAGGCAATAAACAAAGAGCTGAGTAGGCACGAATCAAACAGTCAGCAGGCACTAATCATGGAACTCAGGTGTGAAATCATGCTGCTCAGCTGGCACAATCAAGCAGCTGAGCAGGCAGGAAATACGCAGCACAGCTGGCAATTGTCAAGCAGATGACAGGCAGGAATCGTGCAGCTCAGCTGGCAATTGTCAAGCAGATGAGCAGACAGTGATCACGCAGCTCAGCAGGCCCAGATCACGTGACTGAGCATGCACTGTTCACGTGGCTGATCATACACTGATCACGTGACTGATCATGCACTGATCACGTGGCTATCATGCACTGATCACGTGGCTGATCGTGCACTGATCACGTGACTGATCATGCACTGATCACGTGGCTGATCATGCACTGATCACGTGGCTGATCATGCACTGATCACGTGGCTGATCATGGACTGATTACGTGGCTGATCATGCACTGATCACGTGACTGATCATGCACTGATCACGTGTCTGATCATGCACTGATCACGTGGCTATCATGCACTGCTCACGTGGCTGATCATGCCATGATCACGCAGCTACCATGTACTGGTCACATGACCGATCATGCACCGATCACGTGACTGATCATGCAGTGATCACGTGGCTATCATGAACTACTCACGTGGCTGATCATGCAATGATCACGTAGCTACCATGTACAGGTCACGTGAATGATCATACACCCATCAGGTGACTGATCATGCACTGACCACGTGGCTATCATGCACTGATCACGTGGCTGATCATGCACTGTTCACGTCTATATCATGCACTGATCACATGACTGACCGTGCACTGATCACGTGGCTGATCATACACTAATCATGTGGCAGATCATGCACTGATCACGTGGCTGATCATGCACTGATACCGTGACTGAGCATGGACTGATCACATGACTATCATGTAGTGATCACGTGACTTAATGGCGCTGATCATGTGACTGATCATGCGCTGATCATGTTTGCTATCATACACTGATCATGTGCCTCTGGAGGCAATAAACAAAGAGCTGAGTAGGCACGAATCAAACAGTCAGCAGGCAATAATCATGGAACTCAGGTGTGAGGAATCATGCTGCTCAGCTGGCAATAATCAAGCAGCTGAGCAGGCAGGAATTACGCAGCTCAGCTGGCAATTGTCAAGCAGATGAGCAGACAGTAATCACGCAGCTCAGCAGGCCCAGATCACGTGACTGAGCATGCACTGTTCACGTGGCTGATCATACACTGATCACGTGATGATCATGCACTGATCACTTGGATATCATGCACTGATCACGTGGCTGATCATACACTGTTCACGTGTCTGACCATGCACTGATCACGTGGCTGATCATACACTGCTCACGTAACTGATCATGCACTGATCACGTGGCTATCATGCACTGATCACGTGGCTGAACATGCACTGTTCACGTGGCTGATCACACACCTGTCACGTGACATATCATGCACTGATCACGTGGCACTCATGCACTGATCACGTGGCTGATCATACTCTGCTCACGTAACTCATGCACACATCACGTGGCTATCATGCACTGCTCACGTGGCTCGTCATGGAATGATCACGTAGCAACCATATACTGGTAACGTGACTGATCATGCAAAGATCACGTAAATGATCATGCACTGTTCACGTGACTGATCATGTACTGATCACGTGACTGATCATGCACTGATCACGTGGCTATCATGCTCTGCTCACGTGGCTGATCATGCAACGATCACGTAGCAACCATGTACTGGTCACGTGACTGATCATGCACTGATCACGTAATTGATCATGCACTGATCACGTGGATGATCATGCACTGATCACGTGACTGATCATGCACTGATCACGTGGCTGATCATGCACTGATCACGTGGCTGATCACATGATCACGTGACTGATCATGCACTGATCACGTGGCTGATCATGCACTGATCACGTGGCTATCATGCACTGATCACGTGGCTATCATGCACTGATCACGTGGCTGATCACACACGTATCACATGACTGATCATGCACTGATCACGTGGCTATCATGCACTGATCACGTGGCTATCATGCACTGATCACGTGGCTGATCATGCAATGATCACGTAGCTATCATGTACTGATCACGTGACTGATCATGCACTGATCACGTGGCTGATCATGCACTGATCACGTGGCTGATCATGCACTGATCACGTGGCTGATCATGCACTGATCACGTGACTGATCATGCACTGATCACGTGACTGATCATGCACTGATCACGTGGCTATCATGCACTGATCACGTGGCTGATCATGCACTGATCACGCAGCTACCATGTACTGGTCACATGACTGATCATGCACTGATCACGTGACTGATCATGCAGTGATCACGTGGCTATCATGAACTACTCACGTGGCTGATCATGCAATGATCATGTAGCTACCATGTACAGGTCACGTGAATGATCATACACCCATCAGGTGACTGATCATGCACTGATCACGTGGCTATCATGCACTGATCACGAGACTGATCATGCACTGTTCACGTCTATATCATGCACTGATCACATGACTGCCCATGCACTGATCACGTGGATGATCATACACTAATCTTGTGACAGATCATGCACTGATCACGTGGCTGATCATGCACTGATACCGTGACTGAGCATGGACTGATCACATGACTATCATGTAGTGATCACGTGACTTAATGGCGCTGATCATGTGACTGATCATGCGCTGATCATGTTTGCTATCATACACTGATCATGTGCCTCTGGAGGCAATAAACAAAGAGCTGAGTAGGCACGAATCAAACAGTCAGCAGGCAATAATCATGGAACTCAGGTGTGAGGAATCATGCTGCTCAGCTGGCAATAATCAAGCAGCTGAGCAGGCAGGAATTACGCAGCACAGCTGGCAATTGTCAAGCAGATGACAGGCAGGAATCGTGCAGCTCAGCTGGCAATTGTCAAGCAGATGAGCAGACAGTAATCACGCAGCTCAGCAGGCCCTGATCACGTGACTGAGCATGCACTGTTCACGTGGCTGATCATACACTGATCACGTGATGATCATGCACTGATCACTTGGATATCATGTACTGATCACGTGGCTGATCATACACTGTTCACGTGTCTGACCATGCACTGATCACGTGGCTGATCATACACTGCTCACGTGACTGATCATGCACTGATCACGTGGCTATCATGCACTGATCACGTGGCTGATCATGCACTGATCACGCTGATCACACACTGTCACGTGACTATCATGCACTGATCACGTGGCATCATGCACTGATCACGTGGCTGATCATGCCATGATCACGCAGCTACCATGTACTGGTCACATGACTGATCATGCACTGATCACGTGACTGATCATGCACTGATCACGTGGCTATCATGCACTACTCACGTGGCTGATCATGCAATGATCATGTAGCTACCATGTACAGGTCACGTGAATGATCATACACCCATCAGGTGACTGATCATGCACTGATCACGTGGCTATCATGCACTGATCACGAGACTGATCATGCACTGATCACGTCTATATCATGCACTGATCACATGACTGCCCATGCACTGATCACGTGGATGATCATACACTAATCTTGTGACAGATCATGCACTGATCACGTGGCTGATCATGCACTGATACCGTGACTGAGCATGGACTGATCACATGACTATCATGTAGTGATCACGTGACTTAATGGCGCTGATCATGTGACTGATCATGCGCTGATCATGTTTGCTATCATACACTGATCATGTGCCTCTGGAGGCAATAAACAAAGAGCTGAGTAGGCACGAATCAAACAGTCAGCAGGCAATAATCATGGAACTCAGGTGTGAGGAATCATGCTGCTCAGCTGGCAATAATCAAGCAGCTGATCAGGCAGGAATTACGCAGCACTGCTGGCAATTGTCAAGCAGATGAGCAGACAGTAATCACGCAGCTCAGCAGGCCCTGATCACGTGACTGAGCATGCACTGTTCACGTGGCTGATCATACACTGATCACGTGATGATCATGCACTGATCACTTGGATATCATGCACTGATCACGTGGCTGATCATACACTGTTCACGTGTCTGACCATGCACTGATCACGTGGCTGATCATACACTGCTCACGTAACTGATCATGCACTGATCACGTGGCTATCATGCACTGATCACGTGGCTGAACATGCACTGTTCACGTGGCTGATCACACACTGTCACGTGACATATCATGCACTGATCACGTGGCACTCATGCACTGATCACGTGGCTGATCATACTCTGCTCACGTAACTCATGCACACATCACGTGGCTATCATGCACTGCTCACGTGGCTGTCATGGAATGATCACGTAGCTACCATATACTGGTCACGTGACTGATCATGCACTGATCACGTAAATGATCATGCACTGTTCACGTGACTGATCATGTACTGATCACGTGACTGATCATGCACTGATCACGTGGCTATCATGCACTGCTCACGTGGCTGATCATGCACGATCACGTAGCACCATGTACTGGTCACGTGACTGATCATGCACTGATCACGTAATTGATCATGCACTGATCACGTGGCTGATCATGCACTGATCACGTGACTGATCATGCACTGATCACGTGACTATCATGCACTGATCACGTGGCTGATCATGCACTGATCACGTGGCTATCATGCACTGATCACGTGACTGATCATGCACTGATCACGTGGCTGATCATGCACTGATCACGTGACTGATCATGCACTGATCACGTGACTGATCATGCACTGATCACGTGGCTGATCATGCACTGATCACGTGGCTGATCATGCACTGATCACGTGACTGATCATGCACTGATCACGTGGCTATCATGCACTGATCACGTGGCTGATCATGCACTGATCACGTGGCTATCATGCACTGATCACGTGGCTGATCACACACTATCACATGACTGATCATGCACTGATCACGTGGCTATCATGCACTGATCACGTGGCTATCATGCACTGATCACGTGGCTGATCATGCACTGATCACGTGCTATCATGCACTGATCACGTGACTGATCATGCACTGATCACGTGGCTGATCATGCACTGATCACGTGGCTGATCATGCACTGATCACGTGGCTGATCATGCACTGATCACGTGACTGATCATGCACTGATCACGTGGCTATCATGCACTGATCACGTGGCTGATCATGCACTGATCACGTGGCTGATCACACACTGTCACGTGATATCATGCACTGATCACGTGGCACTCATGCACTGATCACGTGGCTGATCATGCACTGATCACGTAACTCATGCACACATCACGTGGCTATCATGCACTGATCACGTGGCTGTCATGCAATGATCACGTAGCTACCATATACTGGTCACGTGACTGATCATGCACTGATCACGTGAATGATCATGCACTGATCACGTGACTGATCATGCACTGATCACGTGACTGATCATGCACTGATCACGTGGCTATCATGCACTGCTCACGTGGCTGATCATGCACTGATCACGTAGCAACCATGCACTGGTCACGTGACTGATCATGCACTGATCACGTAACTGATCATGCACTGATCACGTGACTGATCATGCACTGATCACGTGACTGATCATGCACTGATCACGTGGCTGATCATGCACTGATCACGTGGCTGATCATGCACTGATCACGTGACTGATCATGCACTGATCACGTGGCTGATCATGCACTGATCACGTGGCTGATCATGCACTGATCACGTGGCTATCATGCACTGATCACGTGGCTGATCACACAAGTATCACGTGACTGATCATGCACTGATCACGTGGCTGATCATGCATGATCACGTGGCTGATCATGCACTGATCACGTGGCTGATCATGCACTGATCACGTGGCTGATCATGCACTGATCACGTGACTGATCATGCACTGATCACGTGGCTGATCATGCACTGATCACGTGGCTGATCATGCACTGATCACGTGGCTGATCATGCACTGATCACGTGACTGATCATGCACTGATCACGTGACTGATCATGCACTGATCACGTGGCTATCATGCACTGCTCACGTGGCTGATCATGCCATGATCACGCAGCTACCATGTACTGGTCACATGACTGATCATGCACTGATCACGTGACTGATCATGCACTGATCACGTGGCTATCATGCACTACTCACGTGGCTGATCATGCAATGATCATGTAGCTACCATGTACAGGTCACGTGACTGATCATGCACTGATCACGTGACTGATCATGCACTGATCACGTGGCTGATCATGCACTGATCACGTGACTGATCATGCACTGATCACGTGGCTATCATGCACTGATCACGTGGCTGATCATGCACTGATCACGTGGCAGATCATGCACTGATCACGTGGCTGATCATGCACTGATACCGTGACTGAGCATGGACTGATCACATGACTATCATGTAGTGATCACGTGACTTAATGGCGCTGATCATGTGACTGATCATGCACTGATCATGTTTGCTATCATACACTGATCATGTGCCTCTGGAGGCAATAAACAAAGAGCTGAGTAGGCACGAATCAAACAGTCAGCAGGCAATAATCATGGAACTCAGGTGTGAGGAATCATGCTGCTCAGCTGGCAATAATCAAGCAGCTGAGCAGGCAGGAATCGTGCAGCTCAGCTGGCAATTGTCAAGCAGATGAGCAGACAGTAATCACGCAGCTCAGCAGGCACAGATCACGTGACTGAGCATGCACTGTTCACGTGGCTGATCATGCACTGATCACGTGACTGATCATGCACTGATCACGTGGCTATCATGCACTGATCACGTGGCTGATCATGCACTGATCACGTAGCTACCATGCACTGATCACGTGACTGATCATGCACTGATCACGTAACTGATCATGCACTGATCACGTGGCTGATCATGCACTGATCACGTGGCTGATCATGCACTGATCACGTGGCTGATCATGCACTGATCACGTGACTGATCATGCACTGATCACGTGGCTATCATGCACTGATCACGTGACTGATCATGCACTGATCACGTCTATATCATGCACTGATCACATGACTGATCATGCACTGATCACGTGGATGATCATACACTGATCACGTGACTGATCATGCACTGATCACGTGGCTGATCATGCACTGATCACGTGACTGATCATGCACTGATCACATGACTATCATGCACTGATCACGTGACTTAATGCACTGATCATGTGACTGATCATGCACTGATCATGTTGCTATCATGCACTGATCACGTGCCTCTGGAGGCAATGAACAAAGAGCTGATAGGCACGAATCAAACAGTCAGCAGGCAATAATCATGGAACTCAGGTGTGAGGAATCATGCTGCTCATCTGGCAATGATCAAGCAGCTGATCAGGCAGGAATTACGCAGCACAGCTGGCAATTGTCAAGCAGATGACAGGCAGGAATCGTGCAGCTCAGCTGGCAATTGTCAAGCAGATGAGCAGACAGTAATCACGCAGCTCATCATGCACTGATCACGTGACTGATCATGCACTGATCACGTGGCTGATCATGCACTGATCACGTGACTGATCATGCACTGATCACGTGTCTGATCATGCACTGATCACGTGGCTATCATGCACTGCTCACGTGGCTGATCATGCCATGATCACGCAGCTACCATGTACTGGTCACATGACTGATCATGCACTGATCACGTGACTGATCATGCACTGATCACGTGGCTATCATGCACTACTCACGTGGCTGATCATGCAATGATCATGTAGCTACCATGTACAGGTCACGTGAATGATCATACACCCATCAGGTGACTGATCATGCACTGATCACGTGGCTATCATGCACTGATCACGAGACTGATCATGCACTGATCACGTCTATATCATGCACTGATCACATGACTGCCCATGCACTGATCACGTGGATGATCATACACTAATCTTGTGACAGATCATGCACTGATCACGTGGCTGATCATGCACTGATACCGTGACTGAGCATGGACTGATCACATGACTATCATGTAGTGATCACGTGACTTAATGGCGCTGATCATGTGACTGATCATGCGCTGATCATGTTTGCTATCATACACTGATCATGTGCCTCTGGAGGCAATAAACAAAGAGCTGAGTAGGCACGAATCAAACAGTCAGCAGGCAATAATCATGGAACTCAGGTGTGAGGAATCATGCTGCTCAGCTGGCAATAATCAAGCAGCTGAGCAGGCAGGAATCACGCAGCTCAGCTGGCAATTGTCAAGCAGATGAGCAGACAGTAATCACGCAGCTCAGCAGGCCCAGATCACGTGACTGAGCATGCACTGTTCACGTGGCTGATCATACACTGATCACGTGATGATCATGCACTGATCACTTGGATATCATGCACTGATCACGTGGCTGATCATACACTGTTCACGTGTCTGACCATGCACTGATCACGTGGCTGATCATACACTGCTCACGTAACTGATCATGCACTGATCACGTGGCTATCATGCACTGATCACGTGGCTGAACATGCACTGTTCATGTGGCTGATCACACACCTGTCACGTGACATATCATGCACTGATCACGTGGCACTCATGCACTGATCACGTGGCTGATCATACTCTGCTCACGTAACTCATGCACACATCACGTGGCTATCATGCACTGCTCACGTGGCTCGTCATGGAATGATCACGTAGCAACCATATACTGGTCACGTGACTGATCATGCAAAGATCACGTAAATGATCATGCACTGTTCACGTGACTGATCATGTACTGATCACGTGACTGATCATGCACTGATCACGTGGCTATCATGCTCTGCTCACGTGGCTGATCATGCAACGATCACGTAGCAACCATGTACTGGTCACGTGACTGATCATGCACTGATCACGTAATTGATCATGCACTGATCACGTGGCTGATCATGCACTGATCACGTGGCTGATCATGCACTGATCACGTGGCTGATCATGCACTGATCACGTGGCTGATCATGCACTGATCACGTGGCTATCATGCACTGATCACGTGACTGATCATGCACTGATCACGTGGCTGATCATGCACTGATCACGTGACTGATCATGCACTGATCACGTGGCTGATCATGCACTGATCACGTGGCTGATCATGCACTGATCACGTGGCTGATCACACTGATCACGTGACTGATCATGCACTGATCACGTGGCTGATCATGCACTGATCACGTGGCTGATCATGCACTGATCACGTGGCTATCATGCACTGATCACGTGGCTGATCACACTGATCACGTGACTGATCATGCACTGATCACGTGGCTGATCATGCACTGATCACGTGGCTATCATGCACTGATCACGTGGCTGATCATGCACTGATCACGTGCTATCATGCACTGATCACGTGACTGATCATGCACTGATCACGTGGCTGATCATGCACTGATCACGTGGCTGATCATGCACTGATCACGTGGCTGATCATGCACTGATCACGTGACTGATCATGCACTGATCACGTGCTATCATGCACTGATCACGTGGCTGATCATGCACTGATCACGTGGCTGATCACACACTGATCACGTGACTATCATGCACTGATCACGTGGCACTCATGCACTGATCACGTGGCTGATCATACACTGATCACGTAACTCATGCACATCACGTGGCTATCATGCACTGCTCACGTGGCTGTCATGCAATGATCACGTAGCTATCATATACTGGTCACGTGACTGATCATGCACTGATCACGTGAATGATCATGCACTGATCACGTGACTGATCATGCACTGATCACGTGACTGATCATGCACTGATCACGTGGCTATCATGCACTGATCACGTGGCTGATCATGCACTGATCACGTAGCAATCATGCACTGATCACGTGACTGATCATGCACTGATCACGTGACTGATCATGCACTGATCACGTGACTGATCATGCACTGATCACGTGACTGATCATGCACTGATCACGTGGCTGATCATGCACTGATCACGTGGCTGATCACACATGATCACGTGACTGATCATGCACTGATCACGTGGCTATCATGCACTGATCACGTGGCTGATCATGCACTGATCACGTGGCTATCATGCACTGATCACGTGGCTGATCACACTGATCACGTGACTGATCATGCACTGATCACGTGGCTGATCATGCACTGATCACGTGGCTGATCATGCACTGATCACGTGGCTGATCATGCACTGATCACGTAGCTATCATGCACTGATCACGTGACTGATCATGCACTGATCACGTGGCTGATCATGCACTGATCACGTGGCTGATCATGCACTGATCACGTGGCTGATCATGCACTGATCACGTGACTGATCATGCACTGATCACGTGACTGATCATGCACTGATCACGTGGCTATCATGCACTGATCACGTGGCTGATCATGCATGATCACGCAGCTACCATGCACTGATCACGTGACTGATCATGCACTGATCACGTGACTGATCATGCACTGATCACGTGGCTGTCATGCACTACTCACGTGGCTGATCATGCAATGATCATGTAGCTACCATGTACAGGTCACGTGACTATCATGCACTGATCACGTGACTGATCATGCACTGATCACGTGGCTGATCATGCACTGATCACGTGACTGATCATGCACTGATCACGTGGCTATCATGCACTGATCACGTGGCTGATCATGCACTGATCACGTAGCAATCATGCACTGATCACGTGGCTGATCATGCACTGATACGTGACTGATCATGGACTGATCACATGACTATCATGTACTGATCACGTGACTTAATGGCACTGATCATGTGACTGATCATGCACTGATCATGTTTGCTATCATACACTGATCATGTGCCTCTGGAGGCAATAAACAAAGAGCTGAGTAGGCACGAATCAAACAGTCAGCAGGCAATAATCATGGAACACAGGTGTGAGGAATCATGCTGCTCAGCTGGCAATAATCAAGCAGCTGATCAGGCAGGAATCGTGCAGCTCAGCTGGCAATTGTCAAGCAGATGAGCAGACAGTAATCACGCAGCTCAGCAGGCACTGATCACGTGACTGATCATGCACTGTTCACGTGGCTGATCATGCACTGATCACGTGGCTGATCATGCACTGATCACGTGGCTATCATGCACTGATCACGTGGCTGATCATGCACTGATCACGTAGCTACCATGCACTGATCACGTGACTGATCATGCACTGATCACGTAATTGATCATGCACTGATCACGTGGCTGATCATGCACTGATCACGTGGCTGATCATACACTGATCACGTAACTGATCATGCACTGATCACGTGACTGATCATGCACTGATCACGTGGCTATCATGCACTGATCACTTGGCTGACATACACTGATCACGTGCCTGGTCATGCACTGATCACGTGGCTGATCATGCACTGATCACGTGACTGATCATGCACTGATCACGTGTCTGATCATGCACTGATCACGTGGCTATCATGCACTGCTCACGTGGCTGATCATGCCATGATCACGCAGCTACCATGTACTGGTCACATGACTGATCATGCACTGATCACGTGACTGATCATGCAGTGATCACGTGGCTATCATGCACTACTCACGTGGCTGATCATGCAATGATCATGTAGCTACCATGTACAGGTCACGTGAATGATCATACACCCATCAGGTGACTGATCATGCACTGATCACGTGGCTATCATGCACTGATCACGAGACTGATCATGCACTGATCACGTCTATATCATGCACTGATCACATGACTGCCCATGCACTGATCACGTGGATGATCATACACTAATCATGTGACAGATCATGCACTGATCACGTGGCTGATCATGCACTGATACCGTGACTGAGCATGGACTGATCACATGACTATCATGTAGTGATCACGTGACTTAATGGCGCTGATCATGTGACTGATCATGCGCTGATCATGTTTGCTATCATACACTGATCATGTGCCTCTGGAGGCAATAAACAAAGAGCTGAGTAGGCACGAATCAAACAGTCAGCAGGCAATAATCATGGAACTCAGGTGTGAGGAATCATGCTGCTCAGCTGGCAATAATCAAGCAGCTGAGCAGGCAGGAATTACGCAGCACAGCTGGCAATTGTCAAGCAGATGACAGGCAGGAATCGTGCAGCTCAGCTGGCAATTGTCAAGCAGATGAGCAGACAGTAATCACGCAGCTCAGCAGGCCCAGATCACGTGACTGAGCATGCACTGTTCACGTGGCTGATCATACACTGATCACGTGATGATCATGCACTGATCACTTGGATATCATGCACTGATCACGTGGCTGATCATACACTGTTCACGTGTCTGACCATGCACTGATCACGTGGCTGATCATACACTGCTCACGTAACTGATCATGCACTGATCACGTGGCTATCATGCACTGATCACGTGGCTGAACATGCACTGTTCACGTGGCTGATCACACACCTGTCACGTGACATATCATGCACTGATCACGTGGCACTCATGCACTGATCACGTGGCTGATCATACTCTGCTCACGTAACTCATGCACACATCACGTGGCTATCATGCACTGCTCACGTGGCTCGTCATGGAATGATCACGTAGCTACCATATACTGGTCACGTGACTGATCATGCAAAGATCACGTAAATGATCATGCACTGTTCACGTGACTGATCATGTACTGATCACGTGACTGATCATGCACTGATCACGTGGCTATCATGCTCTGCTCACGTGGCTGATCATGCAATGATCACGTAGCAACCATGTACTGGTCACGTGACTGATCATGCACTGATCACGTAATTGATCCTGCACTGATCACGTGGCTCATCATGCACTGATCACGTGGCTGATCATGCACTGATCACGTGACTGATCATGCACTGATCACGTGTCTGATCATGCACTGATCACGTGGCTATCATGCACTGATCACGTGGCTGATCATGCATGATCACGCAGCTACCATGTACTGGTCACATGACTGATCATGCACTGATCACGTGACTGATCATGCACTGATCACGTGGCTATCATGCACTACTCACGTGGCTGATCATGCAATGATCATGTAGCTACCATGTACAGGTCACGTGAATGATCATACACCCATCAGGTGACTGATCATGCACTGATCACGTGGCTATCATGCACTGATCACTAGACTGATCATGCACTGATCACGTCTATATCATGCACTGATCACATGACTGCCCATGCACTGATCACGTGGATGATCATACACTAATCATGTGACAGATCATGCACTGATCACGTGGCTGATCATGCACTGATACCGTGACTGAGCATGGACTGATCACATGACTATCATGTAGTGATCACGTGACTTAATGGCGCTGATCATGTGACTGATCATGCACTGATCATGTTTGCTATCATACACTGATCATGTGCCTCTGGAGGCAATAAACAAAGAGCTGAGTAGGCACGAATCAAACAGTCAGCAGGCAATAATCATGGAACTCAGGTGTGAGGAATCATGCTGCTCAGCTGGCAATAATCAAGCAGCTGAGCAGGCAGGAATCGTGCAGCTCAGCTGGCAATTGTCAAGCAGATGAGCAGACAGTAATCACGCAGCTCAGCAGGCCCAGATCACGTGACTGAGCATGCACTGATCACGTGGCTGATCATGCACTGATCACGTGGCTGATCATGCACTGATCACGTGGCTGATCATGCACTGATCACGTGGCTGATCATGCACTGATCACGTGACTGATCATGCACTGATCACGTGACTGATCATGCACTGATCACGTGGCTATCATGCACTGATCACGTGGCTGATCATGCACTGATCACGTAGCTACCATGCACTGGTCACGTGACTGATCATGCACTGATCACGTGACTGATCATGCACTGATCACGTGGCTATCATGCACTGATCACGTGACTGATCATGCACTGATCACGTCTATATCATGCACTGATCACATGACTGATCATGCACTGATCACGTGGATGATCATGCACTGATCACGTGACTGATCATGCACTGATCACGTGGCTGATCATGCACTGATCACGTGACTGATCATGCACTGATCACGTGACTATCATGCACTGATCACGTGACTTAATGCACTGATCACGTGACTGATCATGCACTGATCATGTTGCTATCATGCACTGATCATGTGCCTCTGGAGGCAATGAACAAAGAGCTGAGTAGGCACGATCAAACAGTCAGCAGGCAATGATCATGAACACAGGTGTGAGGAATCATGCTGCTCAGCTGGCAATGATCAAGCAGCTGATCAGGCAGGAATCGTGCAGCTCAGCTGGCAATTGTCAAGCAGATGATCAGACAGTGATCACGCAGCTCATCATGCACTGATCACGTGACTGATCATGCACTGATCACGTGGCTGATCATGCACTGATCACGTGACTGATCATGCACTGATCACGTGGCTATCATGCACTGATCACGTGGCTGATCATGCACTGATCACGTAGCTACCATGTACTGGTCACGTGACTGATCATGCACTGATCACGTGACTGATCATGCACTGATCACGTGGCTGATCATGCACTGATCACGTGGCTGATCATGCACTGATCACGTAACTGATCATACACTGATCACGTGACTGATCATGCACTGATCACGTGGCTATCATGCACTGATCACGAGACTGATCATGCACTGATCACGTCTATATCATGCACTGATCACATGACTGCCCATGCACTGATCACGTGGATGATCATACACTAATCTTGTGACAGATCATGCACTGATCACGTGGCTGATCATGCACTGATACCGTGACTGAGCATGGACTGATCACATGACTATCATGTAGTGATCACGTGACTTAATGGCGCTGATCATGTGACTGATCATGCGCTGATCATGTTTGCTATCATACACTGATCATGTGCCTCTGGAGGCAATAAACAAAGAGCTGAGTAGGCACGAATCAAACAGTCAGCAGGCAATAATCATGGAACTCAGGTGTGAGGAATCATGCTGCTCAGCTGGCAATAATCAAGCAGCTGAGCAGGCAGGAATTACGCAGCACAGCTGGCAATTGTCAAGCAGATGACAGGCAGGAATCGTGCAGCTCAGCTGGCAATTGTCAAGCAGATGAGCAGACAGTAATCACGCAGCTCAGCAGGCCCAGATCACGTGACTGAGCATGCACTGTTCACGTGGCTGATCATACACTGATCACGTGATGATCATGCACTGATCACTTGGATATCATGCACTGATCACGTGGCTGATCATACACTGTTCACGTGTCTGACCATGCACTGATCACGTGGCTGATCATACACTGCTCACGTAACTGATCATGCACTGATCACGTGGCTATCATGCACTGATCACGTGGCTGAACATGCACTGTTCACGTGGCTGATCACACACCTGTCACGTGACATATCATGCACTGATCACGTGGCACTCATGCACTGATCACGTGGCTGATCATACTCTGCTCACGTAACTCATGCACACATCACGTGGCTATCATGCACTGCTCACGTGGCTCGTCATGGAATGATCACGTAGCAACCATATACTGGTCACGTGACTGATCATGCAAAGATCACGTAAATGATCATGCACTGTTCACGTGACTGATCATGTACTGATCACGTGACTGATCATGCACTGATCACGTGGCTATCATGCTCTGCTCACGTGGCTGATCATGCAACGATCACGTAGCAACCATGTACTGGTCACGTGACTGATCATGCACTGATCACGTAATTGATCCTGCACTGATCACGTGGCTCATCATGCACTGATCACGTGGCTGATCACACATGTATCACGTGACTGATCATGCACTGATCCCGTGGCTCTCATGCACTGATCACGTGGCTGTCATGCACTGATCACGTGGATATCATGCACTGATCACGTGGCTGATCACACACGTATCACATGACTGATCATGCACTGATCACGTGGCTATCATGCACTGATCACGTGGCTATCATGCACTGATCACGTGGCTGATCAGGCAATGATCACGTAGCTACCATGTACTGGTCACGTGACTGATCATGCACTGATCACGTAATTGATCATGCACTGATCATGTGGCTGATCATGCACTGATCACGTGGCTGATCATACACTGATCACATAACTGATCATGCACTGATCACGTGACTGATCATGCACTGATCACGTGGCTATCATGCACTGATCACTTGGCTGACATACACTGATCACGTGCCTGGTCATGCACTGATCACGTGGCTGATCATGCACTGATCACGTGACTGATCATGCACTGATCTCGTGTCTGATCATGCACTGATCACGTGGCTATCATGCACTGCTCACGTGGCTGATCATGCCATGATCACGCAGCTACCATGTACTGGTCACATGACTGATCATGCACTGATCACGTGACTGATCATGCACTGATCACGTGGCTATCATGAACTACTCACGTGGCTGATCATGCAATGATCATGTAGCTACCATGTACAGGTCACGTGAATGATCATACACCCATCAGGTGACTGATCATGCACTGATCACGTGGCTATCATGCACTGATCACGAGACTGATCATGCACTGTTCACGTCTATATCATGCACTGATCACATGACTGCCCATGCACTGATCACGTGGATGATCATACACTAATCTTGTGACAGATCATGCACTGATCACGTGGCTGATCATGCACTGATACCGTGACTGAGCATGGACTGATCACATGACTATCATGTAGTGATCACGTGACTTAATGGCGCTGATCATGTGACTGATCATGCGCTGATCATGTTTGCTATCATACACTGATCATGTGCCTCTGGAGGCAATAAACAAAGAGCTGAGTAGGCACGAATCAAACAGTCAGCAGGCAATAATCATGGAACTCAGGTGTGAGGAATCATGCTGCTCAGCTGGCAATAATCAAGCAGCTGAGCAGGCAGGAATTACGCAGCACAGCTGGCAATTGTCAAGCAGATGACAG
This sequence comes from Bos javanicus, assembly GCF_032452875.1. Taxonomy (NCBI): domain Eukaryota; kingdom Metazoa; phylum Chordata; class Mammalia; order Artiodactyla; family Bovidae; genus Bos; species Bos javanicus. The sequence goes on along the minus strand of NW_026894084.1, from coordinate 183,542 downwards.
GCAGGAATCGTGCAGCTCAGCTGGCAATTGTCAAGCAGATGAGCAGACAGTAATCACGCAGCTCAGCAGGCCCAGATCACGTGACTGAGCATGCACTGTTCACGTGGCTGATCATACACTGATCACGTGATGATCATGCACTGATCACTTGGATATCATGCACTGATCACGTGGCTGATCATACACTGTTCACGTGTCTGACCATGCACTGATCACGTGGCTGATCATACACTGCTCACGTAACTGATCATGCACTGATCACGTGGCTATCATGCACTGATCACGTGGCTGATCATGCACTGATCACGTGGCTGATCACACACTGTCACGTGACTATCATGCACTGATCACGTGGCATCATGCACTGATCACGTGGCTGATCATGCCATGATCACGCAGCTACCATGTACTGGTCACATGACTGATCATGCACTGATCACGTGACTGATCATGCAGTGATCACGTGGCTATCATGCACTACTCACGTGGCTGATCATGCAATGATCATGTAGCTACCATGTACAGGTCACGTGAATGATCATACACCCATCACGTGACTGATCATGCACTGATCACGTGGCTATCATGCACTGATCACGTGGCTGATCATGCACTGATCACGTCTATATCATGCACTGATCACATGACTGCCCATGCACTGATCACGTGGATGATCATACACTGATCATGTGACAGATCATGCACTGATCACGTGGCTGATCATGCACTGATACCGTGACTGAGCATGGACTGATCACATGACTATCATGTAGTGATCACGTGACTTAATGGCGCTGATCATGTGACTGATCATGCACTGATCATGTTTGCTATCATACACTGATCATGTGCCTCTGGAGGCAATAAACAAAGAGCTGAGTAGGCACGAATCAAACAGTCAGCAGGCAATAATCATGGAACTCAGGTGTGAGGAATCATGCTGCTCAGCTGGCAATAATCAAGCAGCTGAGCAGGCAGGAATCGTGCAGCTCAGCTGGCAATTGTCAAGCAGATGAGCAGACAGTAATCACGCAGCTCAGCAGGCCCAGATCACGTGACTGAGCATGCACTGTTCACGTGGCTGATCATACACTGATCACGTGATGATCATGCACTGATCACTTGGATATCATGCACTGATCACGTGGCTGATCATACACTGTTCACGTGTCTGACCATGCACTGATCACGTGGCTGATCATACACTGCTCACGTAACTGATCATGCACTGATCACGTGGCTATCATGCACTGATCACGTGGCTGAACATGCACTGTTCACGTGGCTGATCACACACCTGTCACGTGACATATCATGCACTGATCACGTGGCACTCATGCACTGATCACGTGGCTGATCATACTCTGCTCACGTAACTCATGCACACATCACGTGGCTATCATGCACTGCTCACGTGGCTCGTCATGGAATGATCACGTAGCTACCATATACTGGTCACGTGACTGATCATGCACTGATCACGTAAATGATCATGCACTGTTCACGTGACTGATCATGTACTGATCACGTGACTGATCATGCACTGATCACGTGGCTATCATGCACTGCTCACGTGGCTGATCATGCAACGATCACGTAGCAACCATGTACTGGTCACGTGACTGATCATGCACTGATCACGTAATTGATCATGCACTGATCACGTGGCTCATCATGCACTGATCACGTGGCTGATCACACACTGATCACGTGACTGATCATGCACTGATCACGTGGCTATCATGCACTGATCACGTGGCTGATCATGCACTGATCACGTGGCTGATCATGCACTGATCACGTGACTGATCATGCACTGATCACGTGACTGATCATGCACTGATCACGTGGCTATCATGCACTGATCACGTGGCTGATCATGCACTGATCACGTGGCTGATCATGCACTGATCACGTGACTGATCATGCACTGATCACGTGACTGATCATGCACTGATCACGTGGCTATCATGCACTGATCACGTGGCTGATCATGCATGATCACGCAGCTACCATGTACTGGTCACATGACTGATCATGCACTGATCACGTGACTGATCATGCACTGATCACGTGGCTATCATGCACTACTCACGTGGCTGATCATGCAATGATCATGTAGCTACCATGTACAGGTCACGTGAATGATCATACACCCATCAGGTGACTGATCATGCACTGATCACGTGGCTATCATGCACTGATCACGTGACTGATCATGCACTGATCACGTCTATATCATGCACTGATCACATGACTGCCCATGCACTGATCACGTGGATGATCATACACTGATCATGTGACAGATCATGCACTGATCACGTGGCTGATCATGCACTGATACGTGACTGATCATGGACTGATCACATGACTATCATGTAGTGATCACGTGACTTAATGGCACTGATCATGTGACTGATCATGCACTGATCATGTTTGCTATCATACACTGATCATGTGCCTCTGGAGGCAATAAACAAAGAGCTGAGTAGGCACGAATCAAACAGTCAGCAGGCAATAATCATGGAACACAGGTGTGAGGAATCATGCTGCTCAGCTGGCAATAATCAAGCAGCTGATCAGGCAGGAATCACGCAGCTCAGCTGGCAATTGTCAAGCAGATGAGCAGACAGTAATCACGCAGCTCAGCATGCACTGATCACGTGACTGATCATGCACTGATCACGTGGCTGATCATGCACTGATCACGTGACTGATCATGCACTGATCACGTGGCTATCATGCACTGATCACGTGGCTGATCATGCACTGATCACGTAGCTACCATGCACTGATCACGTGACTGATCATGCACTGATCACGTGACTGATCATGCACTGATCACGTGGCTGATCATGCACTGATCACGTGGCTGATCATGCACTGATCACGTGACTGATCATGCACTGATCACGTGACTGATCATGCACTGATCACGTGGCTATCATGCACTGATCACGAGACTGATCATGCACTGATCACGTCTATATCATGCACTGATCACATGACTGCCCATGCACTGATCACGTGGATGATCATACACTAATCTTGTGACAGATCATGCACTGATCACGTGGCTGATCATGCACTGATACCGTGACTGAGCATGGACTGATCACATGACTATCATGTAGTGATCACGTGACTTAATGGCGCTGATCATGTGACTGATCATGCGCTGATCATGTTTGCTATCATACACTGATCATGTGCCTCTGGAGGCAATAAACAAAGAGCTGAGTAGGCACGAATCAAACAGTCAGCAGGCAATAATCATGGAACTCAGGTGTGAGGAATCATGCTGCTCAGCTGGCAATAATCAAGCAGCTGAGCAGGCAGGAATTACGCAGCACAGCTGGCAATTGTCAAGCAGATGACAGGCAGGAATCGTGCAGCTCAGCTGGCAATTGTCAAGCAGATGAGCAGACAGTAATCACGCAGCTCAGCAGGCCCAGATCACGTGACTGAGCATGCACTGTTCACGTGGCTGATCATACACTGATCACGTGATGATCATGCACTGATCACTTGGATATCATGCACTGATCACGTGGCTGATCATACACTGTTCACGTGTCTGACCATGCACTGATCACGTGGCTGATCATACACTGCTCACGTAACTGATCATGCACTGATCACGTGGCTATCATGCACTGATCACGTGGCTGAACATGCACTGTTCACGTGGCTGATCACACACCTGTCACGTGACATATCATGCACTGATCACGTGGCACTCATGCACTGATCACGTGGCTGATCATACTCTGCTCACGTAACTCATGCACACATCACGTGGCTATCATGCACTGCTCACGTGGCTCGTCATGGAATGATCACGTAGCAACCATATACTGGTCACGTGACTGATCATGCAAAGATCACGTAAATGATCATGCACTGTTCACGTGACTGATCATGTACTGATCACGTGACTGATCATGCACTGATCACGTGGCTATCATGCTCTGCTCACGTGGCTGATCATGCAACGATCACGTAGCAACCATGTACTGGTCACGTGACTGATCATGCACTGATCACGTAATTGATCCTGCACTGATCACGTGGCTCATCATGCACTGATCACGTGGCTGATCACACATGTATCACGTGACTGATCATGCACTGATCACGTGGCTCTCATGCACTGATCACGTGGCTGTCATGCACTGATCACGTGGATATCATGCACTGATCACGTGGCTGATCACACACGTATCACATGACTGATCTTGCACTGATCACGTGGCTATCATGCACTGATCACGTGGCTATCATGCACTGATCACGTGGCTGATCATGCACTGATCACGTGGCTATCATGTACTGGTCACGTGACTGATCATGCACTGATCACGTAATTGATCATGCACTGATCACGTGGCTGATCATGCACTGATCACGTGGCTGATCATGCACTGATCACGTGACTGATCATGCACTGATCACGTGACTGATCATGCACTGATCACGTGGCTATCATGCACTGATCACGTGGCTGATCATGCATGATCACGCAGCTATCATGCACTGATCACGTGACTGATCATGCACTGATCACGTGACTGATCATGCACTGATCACGTGGCTATCATGCACTGATCACGTGGCTGATCATGCACTGATCACGTGGCTGATCATGCACTGATCACGTGGCTGATCATGCACTGATCACGTGACTGATCATGCACTGATCACGTGACTGATCATGCACTGATCACGTGGCTGATCATGCACTGATCACGTGACTGATCATGCACTGATCACGTCTATATCATGCACTGATCACATGACTGATCATGCACTGATCACGTGGATGATCATGCACTGATCACGTGACTGATCATGCACTGATCACGTGGCTGATCATGCACTGATCACGTGGCTATCATGCACTATCACGTGGCTGATCATGCAATGATCATGTAGCTACCATGTACAGATCACGTGAATGATCATGCACCCATCACGTGACTGATCATGCACTGATCACGTGGCTGATCATGCACTGATCACGTGACTGATCATGCACTGATCACGTGGATATCATGCACTGATCACGTGGCTGATCATACACTGATCACGTGTCTGATCATGCACTGATCACGTGGCTGATCATACACTGCTCACGTAACTGATCATGCACTGATCACGTGGCTATCATGCACTGATCACGTGGCTGAACATGCACTGATCACGTGGCTGATCACACACCTGTCACGTGACATATCATGCACTGATCACGTGGCACTCATGCACTGATCACGTGGCTGATCATACTCTGCTCACGTAACTCATGCACACATCACGTGGCTATCATGCACTGCTCACGTGGCTGTCATGGAATGATCACGTAGCAACCATATACTGGTCACGTGACTGATCATGCAAAGATCACGTAAATGATCATGCACTGTTCACGTGACTGATCATGCACTGATCACGTGACTGATCATGCACTGATCACGTGGCTATCATGCACTGCTCACGTGGCTGATCATGCAACGATCACGTAGCAACCATGTACTGGTCACGTGACTGATCATGCACTGATCACGTAATTGATCATGCACTGATCACGTGGCTCATCATGCACTGATCACGTGGCTGATCACACATGTATCACGTGACTGATCATGCACTGATCACGTGGCTCTCATGCACTGATCACGTGGCTGTCATGCACTGATCACGTGGATATCATGCACTGATCACGTGGCTGATCACACACGTATCACATGACTGATCATGCACTGATCACGTGGCTATCATGCACTGATCACGTGGCTATCATGCACTGATCACGTGGCTGATCATGCAATGATCACGTAGCTACCATGTACTGGTCACGTGACTGATCATGCACTGATCACGTAATTGATCATGCACTGATCATGTGGCTGATCATGCACTGATCACGTGGCTGATCATACACTGATCACATAACTGATCATGCACTGATCACGTGACTGATCATGCACTGATCACGTGGCTATCATGCACTGATCACTTGGCTGACATACACTGATCACGTGCCTGATCATGCACTGATCACGTGGCTGATCATGCACTGATCACGTGACTGATCATGCACTGATCACGTGTCTGATCATGCACTGATCACGTGGCTATCATGCACTGCTCACGTGGCTGATCATGCCATGATCACGCAGCTACCATGTACTGGTCACATGACTGATCATGCACTGATCACGTGACTGATCATGCAGTGATCACGTGGCTATCATGAACTACTCACGTGGCTGATCATGCAATGATCATGTAGCTACCATGTACAGGTCACGTGAATGATCATACACCCATCAGGTGACTGATCATGCACTGATCACGTGGCTATCATGCACTGATCACGAGACTGATCATGCACTGTTCACGTCTATATCATGCACTGATCACATGACTGCCCGTGCACTGATCACGTGGATGATCATACACTAATCTTGTGACAGATCATGCACTGATCACGTGGCTGATCATGCACTGATACCGTGACTGAGCATGGACTGATCACATGACTATCATGTAGTGATCACGTGACTTAATGGCGCTGATCATGTGACTGATCATGCGCTGATCATGTTTGCTATCATACACTGATCATGTGCCTCTGGAGGCAATAAACAAAGAGCTGAGTAGGCACGAATCAAACAGTCAGCAGGCAATAATCATGGAACTCAGGTGTGAGGAATCATGCTGCTCAGCTGGCAATAATCAAGCAGCTGAGCAGGCAGGAATTACGCAGCACAGCTGGCAATTGTCAAGCAGATGACAGGCAGGAATCGTGCAGCTCAGCTGGCAATTGTCAAGCAGATGAGCAGACAGTAATCACGCAGCTCAGCAGGCCCAGATCACGTGACTGAGCATGCACTGTTCACGTGGCTGATCATACACTGATCACGTGATGATCATGCACTGATCACTTGGATATCATGCACTGATCACGTGGCTGATCATACACTGTTCACGTGTCTGACCATGCACTGATCACGTGGCTGATCATACACTGCTCACGTAACTGATCATGCACTGATCACGTGGCTATCATGCACTGATCACGTGGCTGAACATGCACTGTTCACGTGGCTGATCACACACCTGTCACGTGACATATCATGCACTGATCACGTGGCTGATCATACTCTGCTCACGTAACTCATGCACACATCACGTGGCTATCATGCACTGCTCACGTGGCTCGTCATGGAATGATCACGTAGCAACCATATACTGGTAACGTGACTGATCATGCAAAGATCACGTAAATGATCATGCACTGTTCACGTGACTGATCATGTACTGATCACGTGACTGATCATGCACTGATCACGTGGCTATCATGCTCTGCTCACGTGGCTGATCATGCAACGATCACGTAGCAACCATGTACTGGTCACGTGACTGATCATGCACTGATCACGTAATTGATCCTGCACTGATCACGTGGCTCATCATGCACTGATCACGTGGCTGATCACACATGTATCACGTGACTGATCATGCACTGATCCCGTGGCTCTCATGCACTGATCACGTGGCTGTCATGCACTGATCACGTGGATATCATGCACTGATCACGTGGCTGATCACACACGTATCACATGACTGATCATGCACTGATCACGTGGCTATCATGCACTGATCACGTGGCTATCATGCACTGATCACGTGGCTGATCAGGCAATGATCACGTAGCTACCATGTACTGGTCACGTGACTGATCATGCACTGATCACGTAATTGATCATGCACTGATCACGTGGCTGATCATGCACTGATCACGTGGCTGATCATACACTGATCACATAACTGATCATGCACTGATCACGTGACTGATCATGCACTGATCACGTGGCTATCATGCACTGATCACTTGGCTGACATACACTGATCACGTGCCTGGTCATGCACTGATCACGTGGCTGATCATGCACTGATCACGTGACTGATCATGCACTGATCTCGTGTCTGATCATGCACTGATCACGTGGCTATCATGCACTGCTCACGTGGCTGATCATGCCATGATCACGCAGCTACCATGTACTGGTCACATGACTGATCATGCACTGATCACGTGACTGATCATGCAGTGATCACGTGGCTATCATGAACTACTCACGTGGCTGATCATGCAATGATCATGTAGCTACCATGTACAGGTCACGTGAATGATCATACACCCATCAGGTGACTGATCATGCACTGATCACGTGGCTATCATGCACTGATCACGAGACTGATCATGCACTGTTCACGTCTATATCATGCACTGATCACATGACTGCCCATGCACTGATCACGTGGATGATCATACACTAATCTTGTGACAGATCATGCACTGATCACGTGGCTGATCATGCACTGATACCGTGACTGAGCATGGACTGATCACATGACTATCATGTAGTGATCACGTGACTTAATGGCGCTGATCATGTGACTGATCATGCGCTGATCATGTTTGCTATCATACACTGATCATGTGCCTCTGGAGGCAATAAACAAAGAGCTGAGTAGGCACGAATCAAACAGTCAGCAGGCAATAATCATGGAACTCAGGTGTGAGGAATCATGCTGCTCAGCTGGCAATAATCAAGCAGCTGAGCAGGCAGGAATTACGCAGCACAGCTGGCAATTGTCAAGCAGATGACAGGCAGGAATCGTGCAGCTCAGCTGGCAATTGTCAAGCAGATGAGCAGACAGTAATCACGCAGCTCAGCAGGCCCAGATCACGTGACTGAGCATGCACTGTTCACGTGGCTGATCATACACTGATCACGTGATGATCATGCACTGATCACTTGGATATCATGCACTGATCACGTGGCTGATCATACACTGATCACGTGACTGATCATGCACTGATCACGTGGCTGATCATGCACTGATCACGTGGCTGATCACACACTGTCACGTGACATATCATGCACTGATCACGTGGCACTCATGCACTGATCACGTGGCTGATCATACTCTGCTCACGTAACTCATGCACACATCACGTGGCTATCATGCACTGCTCACGTGGCTGATCATGGAATGATCACGTAGCAACCATATACTGGTCACGTGACTGATCATGCAAAGATCACGTAAATGATCATGCACTGTTCACGTGACTGATCATGTACTGATCACGTGACTGATCATGCACTGATCACGTGGCTATCATGCACTGCTCACGTGGCTGATCATGCAACGATCACGTAGCAACCATGTACTGGTCACGTGACTGATCATGCACTGATCACGTAATTGATCATGCACTGATCACGTGGCTCATCATGCACTGATCACGTGGCTGATCACACATGTATCACGTGACTGATCATGCACTGATCACGTGGCTCTCATGCACTGATCACGTGGCTGTCATGCACTGATCACGTGGATATCATGCACTGATCACGTGGCTGATCACACACGTATCACATGACTGATCATGCACTGATCACGTGGCTATCATGCACTGATCACGTGGCTGATCATGCAATGATCACGTAGCTACCATGTACTGGTCACGTGACTGATCATGCACTGATCACGTAATTGATCATGCACTGATCACGTGGCTGATCATGCACTGATCACGTGGCTGATCATACACTGATCACGTAACTGATCATGCACTGATCACGTGACTGATCATGCACTGATCACGTGGCTATCATGCACTGATCACGTGGCTGGACATGCACTGATCACGTGCCTGATCATGCACTGATCACGTGACTGATCATGCACTGATCACGTGTCTGATCATGCACTGATCACGTGGCTATCATGCACTGCTCACGTGGCTGATCATGCCATGATCACGCAGCTACCATGTACTGGTCACATGACTGATCATGCACTGATCACGTGACTGATCATGCAGTGATCACGTGGCTATCATGAACTACTCACGTGGCTGATCATGCAATGATCATGTAGCTACCATGTACAGGTCACGTGAATGATCATACACCCATCAGGTGACTGATCATGCACTGATCACGTGGCTATCATGCACTGATCACGAGACTGATCATGCACTGATCACGTCTATATCATGCACTGATCACATGACTGCCCATGCACTGATCACGTGGATGATCATACACTAATCTTGTGACAGATCATGCACTGATCACGTGGCTGATCATGCACTGATACCGTGACTGAGCATGGACTGATCACATGACTATCATGTAGTGATCACGTGACTTAATGGCGCTGATCATGTGACTGATCATGCGCTGATCATGTTTGCTATCATACACTGATCATGTGCCTCTGGAGGCAATAAACAAAGAGCTGAGTAGGCACGAATCAAACAGTCAGCAGGCAATAATCATGGAACTCAGGTGTGAGGAATCATGCTGCTCAGCTGGCAATAATCAAGCAGCTGAGCAGGCAGGAATTACGCAGCACAGCTGGCAATTGTCAAGCAGATGACAGGCAGGAATCGTGCAGCTCAGCTGGCAATTGTCAAGCAGATGAGCAGACAGTAATCACGCAGCTCAGCAGGCCCAGATCACGTGACTGAGCATGCACTGTTCACGTGGCTGATCATACACTGATCACGTGATGATCATGCACTGATCACTTGGATATCATGCACTGATCACGTGGCTGATCATACACTGTTCACGTGTCTGATCATGCACTGATCACGTGGCTGATCATGCACTGATCACGTGGCTGATCATGCACTGATCACGTGGCTGATCATGCACTGATCACGTGGCTGATCATGCACTGATCACGTGGCTGATCATGCACTGTCACGTGACTGATCATGCACTGATCACGTGGCACTCATGCACTGATCACGTGGCTGATCATACTCTGCTCACGTAACTCATGCACACATCACGTGGCTATCATGCACTGCTCACGTGGCTCGTCATGGAATGATCACGTAGCAACCATATACTGGTCACGTGACTGATCATGCAAAGATCACGTAAATGATCATGCACTGTTCACGTGACTGATCATGTACTGATCACGTGACTGATCATGCACTGATCACGTGGCTATCATGCTCTGCTCACGTGGCTGATCATGCAACGATCACGTAGCAACCATGTACTGGTCACGTGACTGATCATGCACTGATCACGTAATTGATCCTGCACTGATCACGTGGCTCATCATGCACTGATCACGTGGCTGATCACACATGTATCACGTGACTGATCATGCACTGATCACGTGGCTCTCATGCACTGATCACGTGGCTGTCATGCACTGATCACGTGGATATCATGCACTGATCACGTGGCTGATCACACACGTATCACATGACTGATCATGCACTGATCACGTGGCTATCATGCACTGATCACGTGGCTGATCATGCAATGATCACGTAGCTACCATGTACTGGTCACGTGACTGATCATGCACTGATCACGTAATTGATCATGCACTGATCATGTGGCTGATCATGCACTGATCACGTGGCTGATCATACACTGATCACATAACTGATCATGCACTGATCACGTGACTGATCATGCACTGATCACGTGGCTATCATGCACTGATCACTTGGCTGACATGCACTGATCACGTGCCTGATCATGCACTGATCACGTGACTGATCATGCACTGATCACGTGTCTGATCATGCACTGATCACGTGGCTATCATGCACTGCTCACGTGGCTGATCATGCCATGATCACGCAGCTACCATGTACTGGTCACATGACTGATCATGCACTGATCACGTGACTGATCATGCAGTGATCACGTGGCTATCATGAACTACTCACGTGGCTGATCATGCAATGATCATGTAGCTACCATGTACAGGTCACGTGAATGATCATACACCCATCAGGTGACTGATCATGCACTGATCACGTGGCTATCATGCACTGATCACGAGACTGATCATGCACTGTTCACGTCTATATCATGCACTGATCACATGACTGCCCATGCACTGATCACGTGGATGATCATACACTAATCTTGTGACAGATCATGCACTGATCACGTGGCTGATCATGCACTGATACCGTGACTGAGCATGGACTGATCACATGACTATCATGTAGTGATCACGTGACTTAATGGCGCTGATCATGTGACTGATCATGCGCTGATCATGTTTGCTATCATACACTGATCATGTGCCTCTGGAGGCAATAAACAAAGAGCTGAGTAGGCACGAATCAAACAGTCAGCAGGCAATAATCATGGAACTCAGGTGTGAGGAATCATGCTGCTCAGCTGGCAATAATCAAGCAGCTGAGCAGGCAGGAATTACGCAGCACAGCTGGCAATTGTCAAGCAGATGACAGGCAGGAATCGTGCAGCTCAGCTGGCAATTGTCAAGCAGATGAGCAGACAGTAATCACGCAGCTCAGCAGGCCCAGATCACGTGACTGAGCATGCACTGTTCACGTGGCTGATCATACACTGATCACGTGATGATCATGCACTGATCACTTGGATATCATGCACTGATCACGTGGCTGATCATACACTGTTCACGTGTCTGACCATGCACTGATCACGTGGCTGATCATACACTGCTCACGTAACTGATCATGCACTGATCACGTGGCTATCATGCACTGATCACGTGGCTGAACATGCACTGTTCACGTGGCTGATCACACACCTGTCACGTGACATATCATGCACTGATCACGTGGCTGATCATACTCTGCTCACGTAACTCATGCACACATCACGTGGCTATCATGCACTGCTCACGTGGCTCGTCATGGAATGATCACGTAGCAACCATATACTGGTCACGTGACTGATCATGCAAAGATCACGTAAATGATCATGCACTGTTCACGTGACTGATCATGTACTGATCACGTGACTGATCATGCACTGATCACGTGGCTATCATGCTCTGCTCACGTGGCTGATCATGCAACGATCACGTAGCAACCATGTACTGGTCACGTGACTGATCATGCACTGATCACGTAATTGATCCTGCACTGATCACGTGGCTCATCATGCACTGATCACGTGGCTGATCACACATGTATCACGTGACTGATCATGCACTGATCACGTGGCTCTCATGCACTGATCACGTGGCTGTCATGCACTGATCACGTGGATATCATGCACTGATCACGTGGCTGATCACACACGTATCACATGACTGATCATGCACTGATCACGTGGCTATCATGCACTGATCACGTGGCTATCATGCACTGATCACGTGGCTGATCAGGCAATGATCACGTAGCTACCATGTACTGGTCACGTGACTGATCATGCACTGATCACGTAATTGATCATGCACTGATCATGTGGCTGATCATGCACTGATCACGTGGCTGATCATACACTGATCACGTAACTGATCATGCACTGATCACGTGACTGATCATGCACTGATCACGTGGCTATCATGCACTGATCACTTGGCTGACATACACTGATCACGTGCCTGGTCATGCACTGATCACGTGGCTGATCATGCACTGATCACGTGACTGATCATGCACTGATCTCGTGTCTGATCATGCACTGATCACGTGGCTATCATGCACTGCTCACGTGGCTGATCATGCCATGATCACGCAGCTACCATGTACTGGTCACATGACTGATCATGCACTGATCACGTGACTGATCATGCAGTGATCACGTGGCTATCATGAACTACTCACGTGGCTGATCATGCAATGATCATGTAGCTACCATGTACAGGTCACGTGAATGATCATACACCCATCAGGTGACTGATCATGCACTGATCACGTGGCTATCATGCACTGATCACGAGACTGATCATGCACTGTTCACGTCTATATCATGCACTGATCACATGACTGCCCGTGCACTGATCACGTGGATGATCATACACTAATCTTGTGACAGATCATGCACTGATCACGTGGCTGATCATGCACTGATACCGTGACTGAGCATGGACTGATCACATGACTATCATGTAGTGATCACGTGACTTAATGGCGCTGATCATGTGACTGATCATGCGCTGATCATGTTTGCTATCATACACTGATCATGTGCCTCTGGAGGCAATAAACAAAGAGCTGAGTAGGCACGAATCAAACAGTCAGCAGGCAATAATCATGGAACTCAGGTGTGAGGAATCATGCTGCTCAGCTGGCAATAATCAAGCAGCTGAGCAGGCAGGAATTACGCAGCACAGCTGGCAATTGTCAAGCAGATGACAGGCAGGAATCGTGCAGCTCAGCTGGCAATTGTCAAGCAGATGAGCAGACAGTAATCACGCAGCTCAGCAGGCCCAGATCACGTGACTGAGCATGCACTGTTCACGTGGCTGATCATACACTGATCACGTGATGATCATGCACTGATCACTTGGATATCATGCACTGATCACGTGGCTGATCATACACTGTTCACGTGTCTGACCATGCACTGATCACGTGGCTGATCATACACTGCTCACGTAACTGATCATGCACTGATCACGTGGCTATCATGCACTGATCACGTGGCTGAACATGCACTGTTCACGTGGCTGATCACACACCTGTCACGTGACATATCATGCACTGATCACGTGGCTGATCATACTCTGCTCACGTAACTCATGCACACATCACGTGGCTATCATGCACTGCTCACGTGGCTCGTCATGGAATGATCACGTAGCAACCATATACTGGTAACGTGACTGATCATGCAAAGATCACGTAAATGATCATGCACTGTTCACGTGACTGATCATGTACTGATCACGTGACTGATCATGCACTGACCACGTGGCTATCATGCTCTGCTCACGTGGCTGATCATGCAACGATCACGTAGCAACCATGTACTGGTCACGTGACTGATCATGCACTGATCACGTAATTGATCCTGCACTGATCACGTGGCTCATCATGCACTGATCACGTGGCTGATCACACATGTATCACGTGACTGATCATGCACTGATCACGTGGCTCTCATGCACTGATCACGTGGCTGTCATGCACTGATCACGTGGATATCATGCACTGATCACGTGGCTGATCACACACGTATCACATGACTGATCATGCACTGATCACGTGGCTATCATGCACTGATCACGTGGCTATCATGCACTGATCACGTGGCTGATCAGGCAATGATCACGTAGCTACCATGTACTGGTCACGTGACTGATCATGCACTGATCACGTAATTGATCATGCACTGATCATGTGGCTGATCATGCACTGATCACGTGGCTGATCATACACTGATCACGTAACTGATCATGCACTGATCACGTGACTGATCATGCACTGATCACGTGGCTATCATGCACTGATCACTTGGCTGACATACACTGATCACGTGCCTGGTCATGCACTGATCACGTGGCTGATCATGCACTGATCACGTGACTGATCATGCACTGATCTCGTGTCTGATCATGCACTGATCACGTGGCTATCATGCACTGCTCACGTGGCTGATCATGCCATGATCACGCAGCTACCATGTACTGGTCACATGACTGATCATGCACTGATCACGTGACTGATCATGCAGTGATCACGTGGCTATCATGAACTACTCACGTGGCTGATCATGCAATGATCATGTAGCTACCATGTACAGGTCACGTGAATGATCATACACCCATCAGGTGACTGATCATGCACTGATCACGTGGCTATCATGCACTGATCACGAGACTGATCATGCACTGTTCACGTCTATATCATGCACTGATCACATGACTGCCCATGCACTGATCACGTGGATGATCATACACTAATCTTGTGACAGATCATGCACTGATCACGTGGCTGATCATGCACTGATACCGTGACTGAGCATGGACTGATCACATGACTATCATGTAGTGATCACGTGACTTAATGGCGCTGATCATGTGACTGATCATGCGCTGATCATGTTTGCTATCATACACTGATCATGTGCCTCTGGAGGCAATAAACAAAGAGCTGAGTAGGCACGAATCAAACAGTCAGCAGGCAATAATCATGGAACTCAGGTGTGAGGAATCATGCTGCTCAGCTGGCAATAATCAAGCAGCTGAGCAGGCAGGAATTACGCAGCACAGCTGGCAATTGTCAAGCAGATGACAGGCAGGAATCGTGCAGCTCAGCTGGCAATTGTCAAGCAGATGAGCAGACAGTAATCACGCAGCTCAGCAGGCCCAGATCACGTGACTGAGCATGCACTGTTCACGTGGCTGATCATACACTGATCACGTGATGATCATGCACTGATCACTTGGATATCATGCACTGATCACGTGGCTGATCATACACTGTTCACGTGTCTGACCATGCACTGATCACGTGGCTGATCATACACTGCTCACGTAACTGATCATGCACTGATCACGTGGCTATCATGCACTGATCACGTGGCTGAACATGCACTGTTCACGTGGCTGATCACACACCTGTCACGTGACATATCATGCACTGATCACGTGGCACTCATGCACTGATCACGTGGCTGATCATACTCTGCTCACGTAACTCATGCACACATCACGTGGCTATCATGCACTGCTCACGTGGCTCGTCATGGAATGATCACGTAGCAACCATATACTGGTCACGTGACTGATCATGCAAGATCACGTAAATGATCATGCACTGTTCACGTGACTGATCATGTACTGATCACGTGACTGATCATGCACTGATCACGTGGCTATCATGCTCTGCTCACGTGGCTGATCATGCAACGATCACGTAGCAACCATGTACTGGTCACGTGACTGATCATGCACTGATCACGTAATTGATCCTGCACTGATCACGTGGCTCATCATGCACTGATCACGTGGCTGATCACACATGTATCACGTGACTGATCATGCACTGATCACGTGGCTCTCATGCACTGATCACGTGGCTGTCATGCACTGATCACGTGGATATCATGCACTGATCACGTGGCTGATCACACACGTATCACATGACTGATCATGCACTGATCACGTGGCTATCATGCACTGATCACGTGGCTGATCATGCAATGATCACGTAGCTACCATGTACTGGTCACGTGACTGATCATGCACTGATCACGTGACTGATCATGCACTGATCACGTGGCTGATCATGCACTGATCACGTGGCTGATCATGCACTGATCACGTAACTGATCATGCACTGATCACGTGACTGATCATGCACTGATCACGTGGCTATCATGCACTGATCACGTGACTGATCATGCACTGATCACGTCTATATCATGCACTGATCACATGACTGCCCATGCACTGATCACGTGGATGATCATACACTGATCATGTGACAGATCATGCACTGATCACGTGGCTGATCATGCACTGATACCGTGACTGAGCATGGACTGATCACATGACTATCATGTAGTGATCACGTGACTTAATGGCGCTGATCATGTGACTGATCATGCACTGATCATGTTTGCTATCATACACTGATCATGTGCCTCTGGAGGCAATAAACAAAGAGCTGAGTAGGCACGAATCAAACAGTCAGCAGGCAATAATCATGGAACTCAGGTGTGAGGAATCATGCTGCTCAGCTGGCAATAATCAAGCAGCTGAGCAGGCAGGAATTACGCAGCACAGCTGGCAATTGTCAAGCAGATGACAGGCAGGAATCGTGCAGCTCAGCTGGCAATTGTCAAGCAGATGAGCAGACAGTAATCACGCAGCTCAGCAGGCCCAGATCACGTGACTGAGCATGCACTGTTCACGTGGCTGATCATACACTGATCACGTGATGATCATGCACTGATCACGTGGATATCATGCACTGATCACGTGGCTGATCATACACTGATCACGTGACTGATCATGCACTGATCACGTGGCTGATCATGCACTGATCACGTAACTGATCATGCACTGATCACGTGGCTGATCATGCACTGATCACGTGGCTATCATGCACTGATCACGTGGCTATCATGCACTGATCACGTGGCTGATCACACACGATCACATGACTGATCATGCACTGATCACGTGGCTGATCATGCACTGATCACGTGGCTATCATGCACTGATCACGTGGCTGATCATGCACTGATCACGTAGCTATCATGCACTGATCACGTGACTGATCATGCACTGATCACGTGACTGATCATGCACTGATCACGTGGCTATCATGCACTGATCACGTGGCTGATCATACACTGATCACGTGCCTGATCATGCACTGATCACGTGGCTGATCATGCACTGATCACGTGACTGATCATGCACTGATCACGTGTCTGATCATGCACTGATCACGTGGCTATCATGCACTGCTCACGTGGCTGATCATGCCATGATCACGCAGCTACCATGTACTGGTCACATGACTGATCATGCACTGATCACGTGACTGATCATGCAGTGATCACGTGGCTATCATGCACTACTCACGTGGCTGATCATGCAATGATCATGTAGCTACCATGTACAGGTCACGTGAATGATCATACACCCATCAGGTGACTGATCATGCACTGATCACGTGGCTATCATGCACTGATCACGAGACTGATCATGCACTGATCACGTCTATATCATGCACTGATCACATGACTGCCCATGCACTGATCACGTGGATGATCATACACTAATCTTGTGACAGATCATGCACTGATCACGTGGCTGATCATGCACTGATACCGTGACTGAGCATGGACTGATCACATGACTATCATGTAGTGATCACGTGACTTAATGGCGCTGATCATGTGACTGATCATGCGCTGATCATGTTTGCTATCATACACTGATCATGTGCCTCTGGAGGCAATAAACAAAGAGCTGAGTAGGCACGAATCAAACAGTCAGCAGGCAATAATCATGGAACTCAGGTGTGAGGAATCATGCTGCTCAGCTGGCAATAATCAAGCAGCTGAGCAGGCAGGAATTACGCAGCACAGCTGGCAATTGTCAAGCAGATGACAGGCAGGAATCGTGCAGCTCAGCTGGCAATTGTCAAGCAGATGAGCAGACAGTAATCACGCAGCTCAGCAGGCCCAGATCACGTGACTGAGCATGCACTGTTCACGTGGCTGATCATACACTGATCACGTGATGATCATGCACTGATCACTTGGATATCATGCACTGATCACGTGGCTGATCATACACTGTTCACGTGTCTGACCATGCACTGATCACGTGGCTGATCATACACTGCTCACGTAACTGATCATGCACTGATCACGTGGCTATCATGCACTGATCACGTGGCTGAACATGCACTGTTCACGTGGCTGATCACACACCTGTCACGTGACATATCATGCACTGATCACGTGGCACTCATGCACTGATCACGTGGCTGATCATACTCTGCTCACGTAACTCATGCACACATCACGTGGCTATCATGCACTGCTCACGTGGCTCGTCATGGAATGATCACGTAGCAACCATATACTGGTCACGTGACTGATCATGCAAAGATCACGTAAATGATCATGCACTGTTCACGTGACTGATCATGTACTGATCACGTGACTGATCATGCACTGATCACGTGGCTATCATGCTCTGCTCACGTGGCTGATCATGCAACGATCACGTAGCAACCATGTACTGGTCACGTGACTGATCATGCACTGATCACGTAATTGATCCTGCACTGATCACGTGGCTCATCATGCACTGATCACGTGGCTGATCACACATGTATCACGTGACTGATCATGCACTGATCACGTGGCTCTCATGCACTGATCACGTGGCTGTCATGCACTGATCACGTGGATATCATGCACTGATCACGTGGCTGATCACACACGTATCACATGACTGATCATGCACTGATCACGTGGCTATCATGCACTGATCACGTGGCTATCATGCACTGATCACGTGGCTGATCATGCAATGATCACGTAGCTACCATGTACTGGTCACGTGACTGATCATGCACTGATCACGTAATTGATCATGCACTGATCATGTGGCTGATCATGCACTGATCACGTGGCTGATCATACACTGATCACATAACTGATCATGCACTGATCACGTGACTGATCATGCACTGATCACGTGGCTATCATGCACTGATCACTTGGCTGACATACACTGATCACGTGCCTGATCATGCACTGATCACGTGGCTGATCATGCACTGATCACGTGACTGATCATGCACTGATCACGTGTCTGATCATGCACTGATCACGTGGCTATCATGCACTGCTCACGTGGCTGATCATGCCATGATCACGCAGCTACCATGTACTGGTCACATGACTGATCATGCACTGATCACGTGACTGATCATGCAGTGATCACGTGGCTATCATGAACTACTCACGTGGCTGATCATGCAATGATCATGTAGCTACCATGTACAGGTCACGTGAATGATCATACACCCATCAGGTGACTGATCATGCACTGATCACGTGGCTATCATGCACTGATCACGAGACTGATCATGCACTGTTCACGTCTATATCATGCACTGATCACATGACTGCCCATGCACTGATCACGTGGATGATCATACACTAATCTTGTGACAGATCATGCACTGATCACGTGGCTGATCATGCACTGATACCGTGACTGAGCATGGACTGATCACATGACTATCATGTAGTGATCACGTGACTTAATGGCGCTGATCATGTGACTGATCATGCGCTGATCATGTTTGCTATCATACACTGATCATGTGCCTCTGGAGGCAATAAACAAAGAGCTGAGTAGGCACGAATCAAACAGTCAGCAGGCAATAATCATGGAACTCAGGTGTGAGGAATCATGCTGCTCAGCTGGCAATAATCAAGCAGCTGAGCAGGCAGGAATTACGCAGCACAGCTGGCAATTGTCAAGCAGATGACAGGCAGGAATCGTGCAGCTCAGCTGGCAATTGTCAAGCAGATGAGCAGACAGTAATCACGCAGCTCAGCAGGCCCAGATCACGTGACTGAGCATGCACTGTTCACGTGGCTGATCATACACTGATCACGTGATGATCATGCACTGATCACTTGGATATCATGCACTGATCACGTGGCTGATCATACACTGTTCACGTGTCTGACCATGCACTGATCACGTGGCTGATCATACACTGCTCACGTAACTGATCATGCACTGATCACGTGGCTATCATGCACTGATCACGTGGCTGAACATGCACTGTTCACGTGGCTGATCACACACCTGTCACGTGACATATCATGCACTGATCACGTGGCACTCATGCACTGATCACGTGGCTGATCATACTCTGCTCACGTAACTCATGCACACATCACGTGGCTATCATGCACTGCTCACGTGGCTCGTCATGGAATGATCACGTAGCAACCATATACTGGTAACGTGACTGATCATGCAAAGATCACGTAAATGATCATGCACTGTTCACGTGACTGATCATGTACTGATCACGTGACTGATCATGCACTGATCACGTGGCTATCATGCTCTGCTCACGTGGCTGATCATGCAACGATCACGTAGCAACCATGTACTGGTCACGTGACTGATCATGCACTGATCACGTAATTGATCCTGCACTGATCACGTGGCTCATCATGCACTGATCACGTGGCTGATCACACATGTATCACGTGACTGATCATGCACTGATCACGTGGCTCTCATGCACTGATCACGTGGCTGTCATGCACTGATCACGTGGATATCATGCACTGATCACGTGGCTGATCACACACGTATCACATGACTGATCATGCACTGATCACGTGGCTATCATGCACTGATCACGTGGCTATCATGCACTGATCACGTGGCTGATCATGCAATGATCACGTAGCTACCATGTACTGGTCACGTGACTGATCATGCACTGATCACGTAATTGATCATGCACTGATCATGTGGCTGATCATGCACTGATCACGTGGCTGATCATACACTGATCACATAACTGATCATGCACTGATCACGTGACTGATCATGCACTGATCACGTGGCTATCATGCACTGATCACTTGGCTGATCATACACTGATCACGTGCCTGATCATGCACTGATCACGTGGCTGATCATGCACTGATCACGTGACTGATCATGCACTGATCACGTGTCTGATCATGCACTGATCACGTGGCTATCATGCACTGCTCACGTGGCTGATCATGCCATGATCACGCAGCTACCATGTACTGGTCACATGACTGATCATGCACTGATCACGTGACTGATCATGCACTGATCACGTGGCTATCATGCACTACTCACGTGGCTGATCATGCAATGATCATGTAGCTACCATGTACAGGTCACGTGAATGATCATACACCCATCAGGTGACTGATCATGCACTGATCACGTGGCTATCATGCACTGATCACGAGACTGATCATGCACTGTTCACGTCTATATCATGCACTGATCACATGACTGCCCATGCACTGATCACGTGGATGATCATACACTAATCTTGTGACAGATCATGCACTGATCACGTGGCTGATCATGCACTGATACCGTGACTGAGCATGGACTGATCACATGACTATCATGTAGTGATCACGTGACTTAATGGCGCTGATCATGTGACTGATCATGCGCTGATCATGTTTGCTATCATACACTGATCATGTGCCTCTGGAGGCAATAAACAAAGAGCTGAGTAGGCACGAATCAAACAGTCAGCAGGCAATAATCATGGAACTCAGGTGTGAGGAATCATGCTGCTCAGCTGGCAATAATCAAGCAGCTGAGCAGGCAGGAATTACGCAGCACAGCTGGCAATTGTCAAGCAGATGACAGGCAGGAATCGTGCAGCTCAGCTGGCAATTGTCAAGCAGATGACAGGCAGGAATCATGCAGCTCAGCTGGCAATTGTCAAGCAGATGAGCAGACAGTGATCACGCAGCTGATCATGCACTGATCACGTGACTGATCATGCACTGATCACGTGGCTGATCATGCACTGATCACGTGATGATCATGCACTGATCACGTGGCTATCATGCACTGATCACGTGGCTGATCATGCACTGATCACGTGGCTGATCATGCACTGATCACGTGGCTGATCATGCACTGATCACGTAACTGATCATGCACTGATCACGTGGCTGAACATGCACTGTTCATGTGGCTGATCACACAACTGTCACGTGACATATCATGCACTAATCACGTGGCACTCATGCACTGATCACGTGGCTGATCATACTCTGCTCACGTAACTCATGCACATCACGTGGCTATCATGCACTGCTCACGTGGCTGATCATGGAATGATCACGTAGCAACCATATACTGGTCACGTGACTGATCATGCAAAGATCACGTAAATGATCATGCACTGTTCACGTGACTGATCATGTACTGATCACGTGACTGATCATGCACTGATCACGTGGCTATCATGCACTGCTCACGTGGCTGATCATGCAATGATCACGTAGCAACCATGTACTGGTCACGTGACTGATCATGCACTGATCACGTAATTGATCATGCACTGATCACGTGGCTCATCATGCACTGATCACGTGGCTGATCACACATGTATCACGTGACTGATCATGCACTGATCACGTGGCTCTCATGCACTGATCACGTGGCTGTCATGCACTGATCACGTGGATATCATGCACTGATCACGTGGCTGATCACACACGTATCACATGACTGATCATGCACTGATCACGTGGCTATCATGCACTGATCACGTGGCTGATCATGCAATGATCACGTAGCTACCATGTACTGGTCACGTGACTGATCATGCACTGATCACGTAATTGATCATGCACTGATCATGTGGCTGATCATGCACTGATCACGTGGCTGATCATACACTGATCACGTAACTGATCATGCACTGATCACGTGACTGATCATGCACTGATCACGTGGCTATCATGCACTGATCACGTGGCTGACATGCACTGATCACGTGCCTGATCATGCACTGATCACGTGACTGATCATGCACTGATCACGTGTCTGATCATGCACTGATCACGTGGCTATCATGCACTGCTCACGTGGCTGATCATGCCATGATCACGCAGCTACCATGTACTGGTCACATGACTGATCATGCACTGATCACGTGACTGATCATGCAGTGATCACGTGGCTATCATGAACTACTCACGTGGCTGATCATGCAATGATCATGTAGCTACCATGTACAGGTCACGTGAATGATCATACACCCATCAGGTGACTGATCATGCACTGATCACGTGGCTATCATGCACTGATCACGAGACTGATCATGCACTGATCACGTCTATATCATGCACTGATCACATGACTGCCCATGCACTGATCACGTGGATGATCATACACTAATCTTGTGACAGATCATGCACTGATCACGTGGCTGATCATGCACTGATACCGTGACTGAGCATGGACTGATCACATGACTATCATGTAGTGATCACGTGACTTAATGGCGCTGATCATGTGACTGATCATGCGCTGATCATGTTTGCTATCATACACTGATCATGTGCCTCTGGAGGCAATAAACAAAGAGCTGAGTAGGCACGAATCAAACAGTCAGCAGGCAATAATCATGGAACTCAGGTGTGAGGAATCATGCTGCTCAGCTGGCAATAATCAAGCAGCTGAGCAGGCAGGAATTACGCAGCACAGCTGGCAATTGTCAAGCAGATGACAGGCAGGAATCGTGCAGCTCAGCTGGCAATTGTCAAGCAGATGAGCAGACAGTAATCACGCAGCTCAGCAGGCCCAGATCACGTGACTGAGCATGCACTGTTCACGTGGCTGATCATACACTGATCACGTGATGATCATGCACTGATCACGTGGATATCATGCACTGATCACGTGGCTGATCATACACTGCTCACGTAACTGATCATGCACTGATCACGTGGCTATCATGCACTGATCACGTGGCTGAACATGCACTGTTCACGTGGCTGATCACACACCTGTCACGTGACATATCATGCACTGATCACGTGGCACTCATGCACTGATCACGTGGCTGATCATACTCTGCTCACGTAACTCATGCACACATCACGTGGCTATCATGCACTGCTCACGTGGCTCGTCATGGAATGATCACGTAGCAACCATATACTGGTCACGTGACTGATCATGCAAAGATCACGTAAATGATCATGCACTGTTCACGTGACTGATCATGTACTGATCACGTGACTGATCATGCACTGATCACGTGGCTATCATGCTCTGCTCACGTGGCTGATCATGCAACGATCACGTAGCAACCATGTACTGGTCACGTGACTGATCATGCACTGATCACGTAATTGATCCTGCACTGATCACGTGGCTCATCATGCACTGATCACGTGGCTGATCACACATGTATCACGTGACTGATCATGCACTGATCACGTGGCTCTCATGCACTGATCACGTGGCTGTCATGCACTGATCACGTGGATATCATGCACTGATCACGTGGCTGATCACACACGTATCACATGACTGATCATGCACTGATCACGTGGCTATCATGCACTGATCACGTGGCTATCATGCACTGATCACGTGGCTGATCATGCAATGATCACGTAGCTACCATGTACTGGTCACGTGACTGATCATGCACTGATCACGTAATTGATCATGCACTGATCATGTGGCTGATCATGCACTGATCACGTGGCTGATCATACACTGATCACATAACTGATCATGCACTGATCACGTGACTGATCATGCACTGATCACGTGGCTATCATGCACTGATCACTTGGCTGACATACACTGATCACGTGCCTGGTCATGCACTGATCACGTGGCTGATCATGCACTGATCACGTGACTGATCATGCACTGATCACGTGTCTGATCATGCACTGATCACGTGGCTATCATGCACTGCTCACGTGGCTGATCATGCCATGATCACGCAGCTACCATGTACTGGTCACATGACTGATCATGCACTGATCACGTGACTGATCATGCAGTGATCACGTGGCTATCATGCACTACTCACGTGGCTGATCATGCAATGATCATGTAGCTACCATGTACAGGTCACGTGAATGATCATACACCCATCAGGTGACTGATCATGCACTGATCACGTGGCTATCATGCACTGATCACGAGACTGATCATGCACTGATCACGTCTATATCATGCACTGATCACATGACTGCCCATGCACTGATCACGTGGATGATCATACACTAATCTTGTGACAGATCATGCACTGATCACGTGGCTGATCATGCACTGATACCGTGACTGAGCATGGACTGATCACATGACTATCATGTAGTGATCACGTGACTTAATGGCGCTGATCATGTGACTGATCATGCGCTGATCATGTTTGCTATCATACACTGATCATGTGCCTCTGGAGGCAATAAACAAAGAGCTGAGTAGGCACGAATCAAACAGTCAGCAGGCAATAATCATGGAACTCAGGTGTGAGGAATCATGCTGCTCAGCTGGCAATAATCAAGCAGCTGAGCAGGCAGGAATTACGCAGCACAGCTGGCAATTGTCAAGCAGATGACAGGCAGGAATCGTGCAGCTCAGCTGGCAATTGTCAAGCAGATGAGCAGACAGTAATCACGCAGCTCAGCAGGCCCAGATCACGTGACTGAGCATGCACTGTTCACGTGGCTGATCATACACTGATCACGTGATGATCATGCACTGATCACTTGGATATCATGCACTGATCACGTGGCTGATCATACACTGTTCACGTGTCTGACCATGCACTGATCACGTGGCTGATCATACACTGCTCACGTAACTGATCATGCACTGATCACGTGGCTATCATGCACTG
Organism: Bos javanicus; assembly: GCF_032452875.1. Taxonomy (NCBI): domain Eukaryota; kingdom Metazoa; phylum Chordata; class Mammalia; order Artiodactyla; family Bovidae; genus Bos; species Bos javanicus. Next base: position 156,796 of record NW_026894084.1, on the reverse strand, counting down.
ATCACGTGGCTGAACATGCACTGTTCACGTGGCTGATCACACACCTGTCACGTGACATATCATGCACTGATCACGTGGCACTCATGCACTGATCACGTGGCTGATCATACTCTGCTCACGTAACTCATGCACACATCACGTGGCTATCATGCACTGCTCACGTGGCTCGTCATGGAATGATCACGTAGCAACCATATACTGGTCACGTGACTGATCATGCAAAGATCACGTAAATGATCATGCACTGTTCACGTGACTGATCATGTACTGATCACGTGACTGATCATGCACTGATCACGTGGCTATCATGCTCTGCTCACGTGGCTGATCATGCAACGATCACGTAGCAACCATGTACTGGTCACGTGACTGATCATGCACTGATCACGTAATTGATCCTGCACTGATCACGTGGCTCATCATGCACTGATCACGTGGCTGATCACACATGTATCACGTGACTGATCATGCACTGATCACGTGGCTCTCATGCACTGATCACGTGGCTGTCATGCACTGATCACGTGGATATCATGCACTGATCACGTGGCTGATCACACACGTATCACATGACTGATCATGCACTGATCACGTGGCTATCATGCACTGATCACGTGGCTATCATGCACTGATCACGTGGCTGATCAGGCAATGATCACGTAGCTACCATGTACTGGTCACGTGACTGATCATGCACTGATCACGTAATTGATCATGCACTGATCATGTGGCTGATCATGCACTGATCACGTGGCTGATCATACACTGATCACATAACTGATCATGCACTGATCACGTGACTGATCATGCACTGATCACGTGGCTATCATGCACTGATCACTTGGCTGACATACACTGATCACGTGCCTGATCATGCACTGATCACGTGGCTGATCATGCACTGATCACGTGACTGATCATGCACTGATCTCGTGTCTGATCATGCACTGATCACGTGGCTATCATGCACTGCTCACGTGGCTGATCATGCCATGATCACGCAGCTACCATGTACTGGTCACATGACTGATCATGCACTGATCACGTGACTGATCATGCAGTGATCACGTGGCTATCATGAACTACTCACGTGGCTGATCATGCAATGATCATGTAGCTACCATGTACAGGTCACGTGAATGATCATACACCCATCAGGTGACTGATCATGCACTGATCACGTGGCTATCATGCACTGATCACGAGACTGATCATGCACTGTTCACGTCTATATCATGCACTGATCACATGACTGCCCGTGCACTGATCACGTGGATGATCATACACTAATCTTGTGACAGATCATGCACTGATCACGTGGCTGATCATGCACTGATACCGTGACTGAGCATGGACTGATCACATGACTATCATGTAGTGATCACGTGACTTAATGGCGCTGATCATGTGACTGATCATGCGCTGATCATGTTTGCTATCATACACTGATCATGTGCCTCTGGAGGCAATAAACAAAGAGCTGAGTAGGCACGAATCAAACAGTCAGCAGGCAATAATCATGGAACTCAGGTGTGAGGAATCATGCTGCTCAGCTGGCAATAATCAAGCAGCTGAGCAGGCAGGAATTACGCAGCACAGCTGGCAATTGTCAAGCAGATGACAGGCAGGAATCGTGCAGCTCAGCTGGCAATTGTCAAGCAGATGAGCAGACAGTAATCACGCAGCTCAGCAGGCCCAGATCACGTGACTGAGCATGCACTGTTCACGTGGCTGATCATACACTGATCACGTGATGATCATGCACTGATCACTTGGATATCATGCACTGATCACGTGGCTGATCATACACTGTTCACGTGTCTGACCATGCACTGATCACGTGGCTGATCATACACTGCTCACGTAACTGATCATGCACTGATCACGTGGCTATCATGCACTGATCACGTGGCTGAACATGCACTGTTCACGTGGCTGATCACACACCTGTCACGTGACATATCATGCACTGATCACGTGGCACTCATGCACTGATCACGTGGCTGATCATACTCTGCTCACGTAACTCATGCACACATCACGTGGCTATCATGCACTGCTCACGTGGCTCGTCATGGAATGATCACGTAGCAACCATATACTGGTAACGTGACTGATCATGCAAAGATCACGTAAATGATCATGCACTGTTCACGTGACTGATCATGTACTGATCACGTGACTGATCATGCACTGATCACGTGGCTATCATGCTCTGCTCACGTGGCTGATCATGCAACGATCACGTAGCAACCATGTACTGGTCACGTGACTGATCATGCACTGATCACGTAATTGATCCTGCACTGATCACGTGGCTCATCATGCACTGATCACGTGGCTGATCACACATGTATCACGTGACTGATCATGCACTGATCCCGTGGCTCTCATGCACTGATCACGTGGCTGTCATGCACTGATCACGTGGATATCATGCACTGATCACGTGGCTGATCACACACGTATCACATGACTGATCATGCACTGATCACGTGGCTATCATGCACTGATCACGTGGCTATCATGCACTGATCACGTGGCTGATCAGGCAATGATCACGTAGCTACCATGTACTGGTCACGTGACTGATCATGCACTGATCACGTAATTGATCATGCACTGATCATGTGGCTGATCATGCACTGATCACGTGGCTGATCATACACTGATCACATAACTGATCATGCACTGATCACGTGACTGATCATGCACTGATCACGTGGCTATCATGCACTGATCACTTGGCTGACATACACTGATCACGTGCCTGGTCATGCACTGATCACGTGGCTGATCATGCACTGATCACGTGACTGATCATGCACTGATCACGTGTCTGATCATGCACTGATCACGTGGCTATCATGCACTGCTCACGTGGCTGATCATGCCATGATCACGCAGCTACCATGTACTGGTCACATGACTGATCATGCACTGATCACGTGACTGATCATGCAGTGATCACGTGGCTATCATGAACTACTCACGTGGCTGATCATGCAATGATCATGTAGCTACCATGTACAGGTCACGTGAATGATCATACACCCATCAGGTGACTGATCATGCACTGATCACGTGGCTATCATGCACTGATCACTAGACTGATCATGCACTGTTCACGTCTATATCATGCACTGATCACATGACTGCCCGTGCACTGATCACGTGGATGATCATACACTAATCTTGTGACAGATCATGCACTGATCACGTGGCTGATCATGCACTGATACCGTGACTGAGCATGTACTGATCACATGACTATCATGTAGTGATCACGTGACTTAATGGCGCTGATCATGTGACTGATCATGCGCTGATCATGTTTGCTATCATACACTGATCATGTGCCTCTGGAGGCAATAAACAAAGAGCTGAGTAGGCACAAATCAAACAGTCAGCAGGCAATAATCATGGAACTCAGGTGTGAGGAATCATGCTGCTCAGCTGCCAATAATCAAGCAGCTGAACAGGCAGGAATTATGCAGCACAGCTGGCAATTGTCAAGCAGATGACAGGCAGGAATCGTGCAGCTCAGCTGGCAATTGTCAAGCAGATGACAGGCAGGAATCGTGCAGCTCAGCTGGCAATTGTCAAGCAGATGAGCAGACAGTAATCACGCAGCTCAGCAGGCCCAGATCACGTGACTGATCATGCACTGATCACGTGGCTGATCATACACTGATCACGTGATGATCATGCACTGATCACGTGGATATCATGCACTGATCACGTGGCTGATCATACACTGATCACGTGTCTGATCATGCACTGATCACGTGGCTGATCATGCACTGATCACGTAACTGATCATGCACTGATCACGTGGCTGAACATGCACTGTTCACGTGGCTGATCACACACCTGTCACGTGACATATCATGCACTGATCACGTGGCACTCATGCACTGATCACGTGGCTGATCATACTCTGCTCACGTAACTCATGCACACATCACGTGGCTATCATGCACTTCTAACGTGGCTCATCATGGAATGATCACGTAGCAACCATATACTGGTCACGTGACTGATCATGCAAAGATCACGTAAATGATCATGCACTGTTCACGTGACTGATCATGTACTGATCACGTGACTGATCATGCACTGATCACGTGGCTATCATGCACTGCTCACGTGGCTGATCATGCAACGATCACGTAGCAACCATGTACTGGTCACGTGACTGATCATGCACTGATCACGTAATTGATCCTGCACTGATCACGTGGCTCATCATGCACTGATCACGTGGCTGATCACACATGTATCACGTGACTGATCATGCACTGATCACGTGGCTCTCATGCACTGATCACGTGGCTGTCATGCACTGATCACGTGGATATCATGCACTGATCACGTGGCTGATCACACACGTATCACATGACTGATCATGCACTGATCACGTGGCTATCATGCACTGATCACGTGGCTATCATGCACTGATCACGTGGCTGATCAGGCAATGATCACGTAGCTACCATGTACTGGTCACGTGACTGATCATGCACTGATCACGTAATTGATCATGCACTGATCATGTGGCTGATCATGCACTGATCACGTGGCTGATCATACACTGATCACATAACTGATCATGCACTGATCACGTGACTGATCATGCACTGATCACGTGGCTATCATGCACTGATCACTTGGCTGGACATACACTGATCACGTGCCTGGTCATGCACTGATCACGTGGCTGATCATGCACTGATCACGTGACTGATCATGCACTGATCACGTGTCTGATCATGCACTGATCACGTGGCTATCATGCACTGCTCACGTGGCTGATCATGCCATGATCACGCAGCTACCATGTACTGGTCACATGACTGATCATGCACTGATCACGTGACTGATCATGCAGTGATCACGTGGCTATCATGAACTACTCACGTGGCTGATCATGCAATGATCATGTAGCTACCATGTACAGGTCACGTGAATGATCATACACCCATCAGGTGACTGATCATGCACTGATCACGTGGCTATCATGCACTGATCACGAGACTGATCATGCACTGTTCACGTCTATATCATGCACTGATCACATGACTGCCCGTGCACTGATCACGTGGATGATCATACACTAATCTTGTGACAGATCATGCACTGATCACGTGGCTGATCATGCACTGATACCGTGACTGAGCATGGACTGATCACATGACTATCATGTAGTGATCACGTGACTTAATGGCGCTGATCATGTGACTGATCATGCGCTGATCATGTTTGCTATCATACACTGATCATGTGCCTCTGGAGGCAATAAACAAAGAGCTGAGTAGGCACGAATCAAACAGTCAGCAGGCAATAATCATGGAACTCAGGTGTGAGGAATCATGCTGCTCAGCTGGCAATAATCAAGCAGCTGAGCAGGCAGGAATTACGCAGCACAGCTGGCAATTGTCAAGCAGATGACAGGCAGGAATCGTGCAGCTCAGCTGGCAATTGTCAAGCAGATGAGCAGACAGTAATCACGCAGCTCAGCAGGCCCAGATCACGTGACTGAGCATGCACTGTTCACGTGGCTGATCATACACTGATCACGTGATGATCATGCACTGATCACTTGGATATCATGCACTGATCACGTGGCTGATCATACACTGTTCACGTGTCTGACCATGCACTGATCACGTGGCTGATCATACACTGCTCACGTAACTGATCATGCACTGATCACGTGGCTATCATGCACTGATCACGTGGCTGAACATGCACTGTTCACGTGGCTGATCACACACCTGTCACGTGACATATCATGCACTGATCACGTGGCACTCATGCACTGATCACGTGGCTGATCATACTCTGCTCACGTAACTCATGCACACATCACGTGGCTATCATGCACTGCTCACGTGGCTCGTCATGGAATGATCACGTAGCAACCATATACTGGTAACGTGACTGATCATGCAAAGATCACGTAAATGATCATGCACTGTTCACGTGACTGATCATGTACTGATCACGTGACTGATCATGCACTGATCACGTGGCTATCATGCTCTGCTCACGTGGCTGATCATGCAACGATCACGTAGCAACCATGTACTGGTCACGTGACTGATCATGCACTGATCACGTAATTGATCCTGCACTGATCACGTGGCTCATCATGCACTGATCACGTGGCTGATCACACATGTATCACGTGACTGATCATGCACTGATCCCGTGGCTCTCATGCACTGATCACGTGGCTGTCATGCACTGATCACGTGGATATCATGCACTGATCACGTGGCTGATCACACACGTATCACATGACTGATCATGCACTGATCACGTGGCTATCATGCACTGATCACGTGGCTATCATGCACTGATCACGTGGCTGATCAGGCAATGATCACGTAGCTACCATGTACTGGTCACGTGACTGATCATGCACTGATCACGTAATTGATCATGCACTGATCATGTGGCTGATCATGCACTGATCACGTGGCTGATCATACACTGATCACATAACTGATCATGCACTGATCACGTGACTGATCATGCACTGATCACGTGGCTATCATGCACTGATCACTTGGCTGACATACACTGATCACGTGCCTGGTCATGCACTGATCACGTGGCTGATCATGCACTGATCACGTGACTGATCATGCACTGATCTCGTGTCTGATCATGCACTGATCACGTGGCTATCATGCACTGCTCACGTGGCTGATCATGCCATGATCACGCAGCTACCATGTACTGGTCACATGACTGATCATGCACTGATCACGTGACTGATCATGCAGTGATCACGTGGCTATCATGAACTACTCACGTGGCTGATCATGCAATGATCATGTAGCTACCATGTACAGGTCACGTGAATGATCATACACCCATCAGGTGACTGATCATGCACTGATCACGTGGCTATCATGCACTGATCACGAGACTGATCATGCACTGTTCACGTCTATATCATGCACTGATCACATGACTGCCCATGCACTGATCACGTGGATGATCATACACTAATCTTGTGACAGATCATGCACTGATCACGTGGCTGATCATGCACTGATACCGTGACTGAGCATGGACTGATCACATGACTATCATGTAGTGATCACGTGACTTAATGGCGCTGATCATGTGACTGATCATGCGCTGATCATGTTTGCTATCATACACTGATCATGTGCCTCTGGAGGCAATAAACAAAGAGCTGAGTAGGCACGAATCAAACAGTCAGCAGGCAATAATCATGGAACTCAGGTGTGAGGAATCATGCTGCTCAGCTGGCAATAATCAAGCAGCTGAGCAGGCAGGAATTACGCAGCACAGCTGGCAATTGTCCAGCAGATGACAGGCAGGAATCGTGCAGCTCAGCTGGCAATTGTCAAGCAGATGAGCAGACAGTAATCACGCAGCTCAGCAGGCCCAGATCACGTGACTGAGCATGCACTGATCACGTGGCTGATCATGCACTGATCACGTGACTGATCATGCACTGATCACGTGGATATCATGCACTGATCACGTGGCTGATCATGCACTGATCACGTGATGATCATGCACTGATCACGTGGATATCATGCACTGATCACGTGGCTGATCATACACTGTTCACGTGTCTGACCATGCACTGATCACGTGGCTGATCATACACTGCTCATGTAACTGATCATGCACTGATCACGTGGCTATCATGCACTGATCACGTGGCTGAACATGCACTGTTCACGTGGCTGATCACACACCTGTCACGTGACATATCATGCACTGATCATGTGGCACTCATGCACTGATCACGTGGCTGATCATACTCTGCTCACGTAACTCATGCACACATCACGTGGCTATCATGCACTGCTCACGTGGCTCGTCATGGAATGATCACGTAGCAACCATATACTGGTCACGTGACTGATCATGCAAAGATCACGTAAATGATCATGCACTGTTCACGTGACTGATCATGTACTGATCACGTGACTGATCATGCACTGATCACGTGGCTATCATGCACTGCTCACGTGGCTGATCATGCAACGATCACGTAGCAACCATGTACTGGTCACGTGACTGATCATGCACTGATCACGTAATTGATCCTGCACTGATCACGTGGCTCATCATGCACTGATCACGTGGCTGATCACACATGTATCACGTGACTGATCATGCACTGATCCCGTGGCTCTCATGCACTGATCACGTGGCTGTCATGCACTGATCACGTGGATATCATGCACTGATCATGTGGCTGATCACACACGTATCACATGACTGATCATGCACTGATCACGTGGCTATCATGCACTGATCACGTGGCTATCATGCACTGATCACGTGGCTGATCATGCAATGATCACGTAGCTACCATGTACTGGTCACGTGACTGATCATGCACTGATCACGTAATTGATCATGCACTGATCACGTGGCTGATCATGCACTGATCACGTGGCTGATCATACACTGATCACGTAACTGATCATGCACTGATCACGTGACTGATCATGCACTGATCACGTGGCTATCATGCACTGATCACTTGGCTGACATACACTGATCACGTGCCTGGTCATGCACTGATCACGTGGCTGATCATGCACTGATCACGTGACTGATCATGCACTGATCTCGTGTCTGATCATGCACTGATCACGTGGCTATCATGCACTGCTCACGTGGCTGATCATGCCATGATCACGCAGCTACCATGTACTGGTCACATGACTGATCATGCACTGATCACGTGACTGATCATGCAGTGATCACGTGGCTATCATGAACTACTCACGTGGCTGATCATGCAATGATCATGTAGCTACCATGTACAGGTCACGTGAATGATCATACACCCATCAGGTGACTGATCATGCACTGATCACGTGGCTATCATGCACTGATCACGAGACTGATCATGCACTGTTCACGTCTATATCATGCACTGATCACATGACTGCCCATGCACTGATCACGTGGATGATCATACACTAATCTTGTGACAGATCATGCACTGATCACGTGGCTGATCATGCACTGATACCGTGACTGAGCATGGACTGATCACATGACTATCATGTAGTGATCACGTGACTTAATGGCGCTGATCATGTGACTGATCATGCGCTGATCATGTTTGCTATCATACACTGATCATGTGCCTCTGGAGGCAATAAACAAAGAGCTGAGTAGGCACGAATCAAACAGTCAGCAGGCAATAATCATGGAACTCAGGTGTGAGGAATCATGCTGCTCAGCTGGCAATAATCAAGCAGCTGAGCAGGCAGGAATTATGCAGCACAGCTGGCAATTGTCAAGCAGATGACAGGCAGGAATCGTGCAGCTCAGCTGGCAATTGTCAAGCAGATGACAGGCAGGAATCGTGCAGCTCAGCTGGCAATTGTCAAGCAGATGAGCAGACAGTAATCACGCAGCTCAGCATGCACTGATCACGTGACTGATCATGCACTGATCACGTGGCTGATCATGCACTGATCACGTGATGATCATGCACTGATCACGTGGCTATCATGCACTGATCACGTGGCTGATCATGCACTGATCACGTGTCTGATCATGCACTGATCACGTGGCTGATCATGCACTGATCACGTGACTGATCATGCACTGATCACGTGGCTGAACATGCACTGTTCACGTGGCTGATCACACACCTGTCACGTGACATATCATGCACTGATCACGTGGCACTCATGCACTGATCACGTGGCTGATCATACTCTGCTCACGTAACTCATGCACACATCACGTGGCTATCATGCACTGCTCACGTGGCTCGTCATGGAATGATCACGTAGCAACCATATACTGGTAACGTGACTGATCATGCAAAGATCACGTAAATGATCATGCACTGTTCACGTGACTGATCATGTACTGATCACGTGACTGATCATGCACTGATCACGTGGCTATCATGCTCTGCTCACGTGGCTGAACATGCAAGGATCACGTAGCAACCATGTACTTGTCACGTGACTGATCATGCACTGATCACGTAATTGATCCTGCACTGATCACGTGGCTCATCATGCACTGATCACGTGGCTGATCACACATGTATCACGTGACTGATCATGCACTGATCACGTGGCTCTCATGCACTGATCACGTGGCTGTCATGCACTGATCACGTGGATATCATGCACTGATCACGTGGCTGATCACACACGTATCACATGACTGATCATGCACTGATCACGTGGCTATCATGCACTGATCACGTGGCTATCATGCACTGATCACGTGGCTGATCATGCAATGCTCATGTAGCTACCATGTACTGGTCACGTGACTGATCATGCACTGATCACGTAATTGATCATGCACTGATCATGTGGCTGATCATGCACTGATCACGTGGCTGATTATACACTGATCACATAACTGATCATGCACTGATCACGTGACTGATCATGCACTGATCACGTGGCTATCATGCACTGATCACTTGGCTGGACATACACTGATCACGTGCCTGGTCATGCACTGATCACGTGGCTGATCATGCACTGATCACGTGACTGATCATGCACTGATCTCGTGTCTGATCATGCACTGATCACGTGGCTATCATGCACTGCTCACGTGGCTGATCATGCCATGATCACGCAGCTACCATGTACTGGTCACATGACTGATCATGCACTGATCACGTGACTGATCATGCAGTGATCACGTGGCTATCATGAACTACTCACGTGGCTGATCATGCAATGATCATGTAGCTACCATGTACAGGTCACGTGAATGATCATACACCCATCAGGTGACTGATCATGCACTGATCACGTGGCTATCATGCACTGATCACGAGACTGATCATGCACTGTTCACGTCTATATCATGCACTGATCACATGACTGCCCGTGCACTGATCACGTGGATGATCATACACTAATCTTGTGACAGATCATGCACTGATCACGTGGCTGATCATGCACTGATACCGTGACTGAGCATGGACTGATCACATGACTATCATGTAGTGATCACGTGACTTAATGGCGCTGATCATGTGACTGATCATGCGCTGATCATGTTTGCTATCATACACTGATCATGTGCCTCTGGAGGCAATAAACAAAGAGCTGAGTAGGCACGAATCAAACAGTCAGCAGGCAATAATCATGGAACTCAGGTGTGAGGAATCATGCTGCTCAGCTGGCAATAATCAAGCAGCTGAGCAGGCAGGAATTACGCAGCACAGCTGGCAATTGTCAAGCAGATGACAGGCAGGAATCGTGCAGCTCAGCTGGCAATTGTCAAGCAGATGAGCAGACAGTAATCACGCAGCTCAGCAGGCCCAGATCACGTGACTGAGCATGCACTGTTCACGTGGCTGATCATACACTGATCACGTGATGATCATGCACTGATCACTTGGATATCATGCACTGATCACGTGGCTGATCATACACTGTTCACGTGTCTGACCATGCACTGATCACGTGGCTGATCATACACTGCTCACGTAACTGATCATGCACTGATCACGTGGCTATCATGCACTGATCACGTGGCTGAACATGCACTGTTCACGTGGCTGATCACACACCTGTCACGTGACATATCATGCACTGATCACGTGGCACTCATGCACTGATCACGTGGCTGATCATACTCTGCTCACGTAACTCATGCACACATCACGTGGCTATCATGCACTGCTCACGTGGCTCGTCATGGAATGATCACGTAGCAACCATATACTGGTAACGTGACTGATCATGCAAAGATCACGTAAATGATCATGCACTGTTCACGTGACTGATCATGTACTGATCACGTGACTGATCATGCACTGATCACGTGGCTATCATGCTCTGCTCACGTGGCTGATCATGCAACGATCACGTAGCAACCATGTACTGGTCACGTGACTGATCATGCACTGATCACGTAATTGATCCTGCACTGATCACGTGGCTCATCATGCACTGATCACGTGGCTGATCACACATGTATCACGTGACTGATCATGCACTGATCCCGTGGCTCTCATGCACTGATCACGTGGCTGTCATGCACTGATCACGTGGATATCATGCACTGATCACGTGGCTGATCACACACGTATCACATGACTGATCATGCACTGATCACGTGGCTATCATGCACTGATCACGTGGCTATCATGCACTGATCACGTGGCTGATCAGGCAATGATCACGTAGCTACCATGTACTGGTCACGTGACTGATCATGCACTGATCACGTAATTGATCATGCACTGATCATGTGGCTGATCATGCACTGATCACGTGGCTGATCATACACTGATCACATAACTGATCATGCACTGATCACGTGACTGATCATGCACTGATCACGTGGCTATCATGCACTGATCACTTGGCTGACATACACTGATCACGTGCCTGGTCATGCACTGATCACGTGGCTGATCATGCACTGATCACGTGACTGATCATGCACTGATCTCGTGTCTGATCATGCACTGATCACGTGGCTATCATGCACTGCTCACGTGGCTGATCATGCCATGATCACGCAGCTACCATGTACTGGTCACATGACTGATCATGCACTGATCACGTGACTGATCATGCAGTGATCACGTGGCTATCATGAACTACTCACGTGGCTGATCATGCAATGATCATGTAGCTACCATGTACAGGTCACGTGAATGATCATACACCCATCAGGTGACTGATCATGCACTGATCACGTGGCTATCATGCACTGATCACGAGACTGATCATGCACTGTTCACGTCTATATCATGCACTGATCACATGACTGCCCGTGCACTGATCACGTGGATGATCATACACTAATCTTGTGACAGATCATGCACTGATCACGTGGCTGATCATGCACTGATACCGTGACTGAGCATGGACTGATCACATGACTATCATGTAGTGATCACGTGACTTAATGGCGCTGATCATGTGACTGATCATGCGCTGATCATGTTTGCTATCATACACTGATCATGTGCCTCTGGAGGCAATAAACAAAGAGCTGAGTAGGCACGAATCAAACAGTCAGCAGGCAATAATCATGGAACTCAGGTGTGAGGAATCATGCTGCTCAGCTGGCAATAATCAAGCAGCTGAGCAGGCAGGAATTACGCAGCACAGCTGGCAATTGTCAAGCAGATGACAGGCAGGAATCGTGCAGCTCAGCTGGCAATTGTCAAGCAGATGAGCAGACAGTAATCACGCAGCTCAGCAGGCCCAGATCACGTGACTGAGCATGCACTGTTCACGTGGCTGATCATACACTGATCACGTGATGATCATGCACTGATCACTTGGATATCATGCACTGATCACGTGGCTGATCATACACTGTTCACGTGTCTGACCATGCACTGATCACGTGGCTGATCATACACTGCTCACGTAACTGATCATGCACTGATCACGTGGCTGAACATGCACTGTTCACGTGGCTGATCACACACCTGTCACGTGACATATCATGCACTGATCACGTGGCACTCATGCACTGATCACGTGGCTGATCATACTCTGCTCACGTAACTCATGCACACATCACGTGGCTATCATGCACTGCTCACGTGGCTCGTCATGGAATGATCACGTAGCAACCATATACTGGTAACGTGACTGATCATGCAAAGATCACGTAAATGATCATGCACTGTTCACGTGACTGATCATGTACTGATCACGTGACTGATCATGCACTGATCACGTGGCTATCATGCTCTGCTCACGTGGCTGATCATGCAACGATCACGTAGCAACCATGTACTGGTCACGTGACTGATCATGCACTGATCACGTAATTGATCCTGCACTGATCACGTGGCTCATCATGCACTGATCACGTGGCTGATCACACATGTATCACGTGACTGATCATGCACTGATCACGTGGCTCTCATGCACTGATCACGTGGCTGTCATGCACTGATCACGTGGATATCATGCACTGATCACGTGGCTGATCACACACGTATCACATGACTGATCATGCACTGATCACGTGGCTATCATGCACTGATCACGTGGCTGATCATGCAATGATCACGTAGCTACCATGTACTGGTCACGTGACTGATCATGCACTGATCACGTAATTGATCATGCACTGATCATGTGGCTGATCATGCACTGATCACGTGGCTGATCATACACTGATCACATAACTGATCATGCACTGATCACGTGACTGATCATGCACTGATCACGTGGCTATCATGCACTGATCACGTGGCTGATCATGCACTGATCACGTGCCTGATCATGCACTGATCACGTGACTGATCATGCACTGATCACGTGTCTGATCATGCACTGATCACGTGGCTATCATGCACTGCTCACGTGGCTGATCATGCCATGATCACGCAGCTACCATGTACTGGTCACATGACTGATCATGCACTGATCACGTGACTGATCATGCAGTGATCACGTGGCTATCATGAACTACTCACGTGGCTGATCATGCAATGATCATGTAGCTACCATGTACAGGTCACGTGAATGATCATACACCCATCAGGTGACTGATCATGCACTGATCACGTGGCTATCATGCACTGATCACGAGACTGATCATGCACTGTTCACGTCTATATCATGCACTGATCACATGACTGCCCGTGCACTGATCACGTGGATGATCATACACTAATCTTGTGACAGATCATGCACTGATCACGTGGCTGATCATGCACTGATACCGTGACTGAGCATGGACTGATCACATGACTATCATGTAGTGATCACGTGACTTAATGGCGCTGATCATGTGACTGATCATGCGCTGATCATGTTTGCTATCATACACTGATCATGTGCCTCTGGAGGCAATAAACAAAGAGCTGAGTAGGCACGAATCAAACAGTCAGCAGGCAATAATCATGGAACTCAGGTGTGAGGAATCATGCTGCTCAGCTGGCAATAATCAAGCAGCTGAGCAGGCAGGAATTACGCAGCACAGCTGGCAATTGTCAAGCAGATGACAGGCAGGAATCGTGCAGCTCAGCTGGCAATTGTCAAGCAGATGAGCAGACAGTAATCACGCAGCTCAGCAGGCCCAGATCACGTGACTGAGCATGCACTGTTCACGTGGCTGATCATACACTGATCACGTGATGATCATGCACTGATCACTTGGATATCATGCACTGATCACGTGGCTGATCATACACTGCTCACGTAACTGATCATGCACTGATCACGTGGCTATCATGCACTGATCACGTGGCTGAACATGCACTGTTCACGTGGCTGATCACACACCTGTCACGTGACATATCATGCACTGATCACGTGGCACTCATGCACTGATCACGTGGCTGATCATACTCTGCTCACGTAACTCATGCACACATCACGTGGCTATCATGCACTGCTCACGTGGCTCGTCATGGAATGATCACGTAGCAACCATATACTGGTAACGTGACTGATCATGCAAAGATCACGTAAATGATCATGCACTGTTCACGTGACTGATCATGTACTGATCACGTGACTGATCATGCACTGACCACGTGGCTATCATGCTCTGCTCACGTGGCTGATCATGCAACGATCACGTAGCAACCATGTACTGGTCACGTGACTGATCATGCACTGATCACGTAATTGATCCTGCACTGATCACGTGGCTCATCATGCACTGATCACGTGGCTGATCACACATGTATCACGTGACTGATCA
This sequence comes from Bos javanicus, assembly GCF_032452875.1. Classification (NCBI taxonomy): domain Eukaryota; kingdom Metazoa; phylum Chordata; class Mammalia; order Artiodactyla; family Bovidae; genus Bos; species Bos javanicus. The sequence goes on along the minus strand of NW_026894084.1, from coordinate 141,100 downwards.
TGCACTGATCACGTGGCTCTCATGCACTGATCACGTGGCTGTCATGCACTGATCACGTGGATATCATGCACTGATCACGTGGCTGATCACACACGTATCACATGACTGATCATGCACTGATCACGTGGCTATCATGCACTGATCACGTGGCTATCATGCACTGATCACGTGGCTGATCAGGCAATGATCACGTAGCTACCATGTACTGGTCACGTGACTGATCATGCACTGATCACGTAATTGATCATGCACTGATCATGTGGCTGATCATGCACTGATCACGTGGCTGATCATACACTGATCACATAACTGATCATGCACTGATCACGTGACTGATCATGCACTGATCACGTGGCTATCATGCACTGATCACTTGGCTGGACATACACTGATCACGTGCCTGGTCATGCACTGATCACGTGGCTGATCATGCACTGATCACGTGACTGATCATGCACTGATCTCGTGTCTGATCATGCACTGATCACGTGGCTATCATGCACTGCTCACGTGGCTGATCATGCCATGATCACGCAGCTACCATGTACTGGTCACATGACTGATCATGCACTGATCACGTGACTGATCATGCAGTGATCACGTGGCTATCATGAACTACTCACGTGGCTGATCATGCAATGATCATGTAGCTACCATGTACAGGTCACGTGAATGATCATACACCCATCAGGTGACTGATCATGCACTGATCACGTGGCTATCATGCACTGATCACGAGACTGATCATGCACTGTTCACGTCTATATCATGCACTGATCACATGACTGCCCGTGCACTGATCACGTGGATGATCATACACTAATCTTGTGACAGATCATGCACTGATCACGTGGCTGATCATGCACTGATACCGTGACTGAGCATGGACTGATCACATGACTATCATGTAGTGATCACGTGACTTAATGGCGCTGATCATGTGACTGATCATGCGCTGATCATGTTTGCTATCATACACTGATCATGTGCCTCTGGAGGCAATAAACAAAGAGCTGAGTAGGCACGAATCAAACAGTCAGCAGGCAATAATCATGGAACTCAGGTGTGAGGAATCATGCTGCTCAGCTGGCAATAATCAAGCAGCTGAGCAGGCAGGAATTACGCAGCACAGCTGGCAATTGTCAAGCAGATGACAGGCAGGAATCGTGCAGCTCAGCTGGCAATTGTCAAGCAGATGAGCAGACAGTAATCACGCAGCTCAGCAGGCCCAGATCACGTGACTGAGCATGCACTGTTCACGTGGCTGATCATACACTGATCACGTGATGATCATGCACTGATCACTTGGATATCATGCACTGATCACGTGGCTGATCATACACTGTTCACGTGTCTGACCATGCACTGATCACGTGGCTGATCATACACTGCTCACGTAACTGATCATGCACTGATCACGTGGCTATCATGCACTGATCACGTGGCTGAACATGCACTGTTCACGTGGCTGATCACACACCTGTCACGTGACATATCATGCACTGATCACGTGGCACTCATGCACTGATCACGTGGCTGATCATACTCTGCTCACGTAACTCATGCACACATCACGTGGCTATCATGCACTGCTCACGTGGCTCGTCATGGAATGATCACGTAGCAACCATATACTGGTAACGTGACTGATCATGCAAAGATCACGTAAATGATCATGCACTGTTCACGTGACTGATCATGTACTGATCACGTGACTGATCATGCACTGACCACGTGGCTATCATGCTCTGCTCACGTGGCTGATCATGCAACGATCACGTAGCAACCATGTACTGGTCACGTGACTGATCATGCACTGATCACGTAATTGATCCTGCACTGATCACGTGGCTCATCATGCACTGATCACGTGGCTGATCACACATGTATCACGTGACTGATCATGCACTGATCCCGTGGCTCTCATGCACTGATCACGTGGCTGTCATGCACTGATCACGTGGATATCATGCACTGATCACGTGGCTGATCACACACGTATCACATGACTGATCATGCACTGATCACGTGGCTATCATGCACTGATCACGTGGCTATCATGCACTGATCACGTGGCTGATCAGGCAATGATCACGTAGCTACCATGTACTGGTCACGTGACTGATCATGCACTGATCACGTAATTGATCATGCACTGATCATGTGGCTGATCATGCACTGATCACGTGGCTGATCATACACTGATCACATAACTGATCATGCACTGATCACGTGACTGATCATGCACTGATCACGTGGCTATCATGCACTGATCACTTGGCTGATCATACACTGATCACGTGCCTGATCATGCACTGATCACGTGGCTGATCATGCACTGATCACGTGACTGATCATGCACTGATCTCGTGTCTGATCATGCACTGATCACGTGGCTATCATGCACTGCTCACGTGGCTGATCATGCCATGATCACGCAGCTACCATGTACTGGTCACATGACTGATCATGCACTGATCACGTGACTGATCATGCAGTGATCACGTGGCTATCATGAACTACTCACGTGGCTGATCATGCAATGATCATGTAGCTACCATGTACAGGTCACGTGAATGATCATACACCCATCAGGTGACTGATCATGCACTGATCACGTGGCTATCATGCACTGATCACGAGACTGATCATGCACTGTTCACGTCTATATCATGCACTGATCACATGACTGCCCGTGCACTGATCACGTGGATGATCATACACTAATCTTGTGACAGATCATGCACTGATCACGTGGCTGATCATGCACTGATACCGTGACTGAGCATGGACTGATCACATGACTATCATGTAGTGATCACGTGACTTAATGGCGCTGATCATGTGACTGATCATGCGCTGATCATGTTTGCTATCATACACTGATCATGTGCCTCTGGAGGCAATAAACAAAGAGCTGAGTAGGCACGAATCAAACAGTCAGCAGGCAATAATCATGGAACTCAGGTGTGAGGAATCATGCTGCTCAGCTGGCAATAATCAAGCAGCTGAGCAGGCAGGAATTACGCAGCACAGCTGGCAATTGTCAAGCAGATGACAGGCAGGAATCGTGCAGCTCAGCTGGCAATTGTCAAGCAGATGACAGGCAGGAATCACGCAGCTCAGCTGGCAATTGTCAAGCAGATGAGCAGACAGTAATCACAGCAGCATGCACTGATCACGTGACTGATCATGCACTGATCACGTGGCTGATCATGCACTGATCACGTGATGATCATGCACTGATCACGTGGATATCATGCACTGATCACGTGGCTGATCATACACTGATCACGTGTCTGATCATGCACTGATCACGTGGCTGATCATGCACTGATCACGTGGCTGATCATGCACTGATCACGTGGCTGAACATGCACTGTTCACGTGGCTGATCACACACCTGTCACGTGACATATCATGCACTGATCACGTGGCACTCATGCACTGATCACGTGGCTGATCATACTCTGCTCACGTAACTCATGCACACATCACGTGGCTATCATGCACTGCTCACGTGGCTCGTCATGGAATGATCACGTAGCAACCATATACTGGTAACGTGACTGATCATGCAAAGATCACGTAAATGATCATGCACTGTTCACGTGACTGATCATGTACTGATCACGTGACTGATCATGCACTGATCACGTGGCTATCATGCTCTGCTCACGTGGCTGATCATGCAACGATCACGTAGCAACCATGTACTGGTCACGTGACTGATCATGCACTGATCACGTAATTGATCCTGCACTGATCACGTGGCTCATCATGCACTGATCACGTGGCTGATCACACATGTATCACGTGACTGATCATGCACTGATCACGTGGCTCTCATGCACTGATCACGTGGCTGTCATGCACTGATCACGTGGATATCATGCACTGATCACGTGGCTGATCACACACGTATCACATGACTGATCATGCACTGATCACGTGGCTATCATGCACTGATCACGTGGCTGATCATGCACTGATCACGTGGCTGATCATGCACTGATCACGTGACTGATCATGCACTGATCACGTGACTGATCATGCACTGATCACGTGGCTATCATGCACTGATCACGTGGCTGATCATGCACTGATCACGTGGCTGATCATGCACTGATCACGTGACTGATCATGCACTGATCACGTGTCTGATCATGCACTGATCACGTGGCTATCATGCACTGCTCACGTGGCTGATCATGCCATGATCACGCAGCTACCATGTACTGGTCACATGACTGATCATGCACTGATCACGTGACTGATCATGCAGTGATCACGTGGCTATCATGAACTACTCACGTGGCTGATCATGCAATGATCATGTAGCTACCATGTACAGGTCACGTGAATGATCATACACCCATCAGGTGACTGATCATGCACTGATCACGTGGCTATCATGCACTGATCACGAGACTGATCATGCACTGTTCACGTCTATATCATGCACTGATCACATGACTGCCCGTGCACTGATCACGTGGATGATCATACACTAATCTTGTGACAGATCATGCACTGATCACGTGGCTGATCATGCACTGATACCGTGACTGAGCATGGACTGATCACATGACTATCATGTAGTGATCACGTGACTTAATGGCGCTGATCATGTGACTGATCATGCGCTGATCATGTTTGCTATCATACACTGATCATGTGCCTCTGGAGGCAATAAACAAAGAGCTGAGTAGGCACGAATCAAACAGTCAGCAGGCAATAATCATGGAACTCAGGTGTGAGGAATCATGCTGCTCAGCTGGCAATAATCAAGCAGCTGAGCAGGCAGGAATTACGCAGCACAGCTGGCAATTGTCAAGCAGATGACAGGCAGGAATCGTGCAGCTCAGCTGGCAATTGTCAAGCAGATGAGCAGACAGTAATCACGCAGCTCAGCAGGCCCAGATCACGTGACTGAGCATGCACTGTTCACGTGGCTGATCATACACTGATCACGTGATGATCATGCACTGATCACTTGGATATCATGCACTGATCACGTGGCTGATCATACACTGCTCACGTAACTGATCATGCACTGATCACGTGGCTATCATGCACTGATCACGTGGCTGAACATGCACTGTTCACGTGGCTGATCACACACCTGTCACGTGACATATCATGCACTGATCACGTGGCACTCATGCACTGATCACGTGGCTGATCATACTCTGCTCACGTAACTCATGCACACATCACGTGGCTATCATGCACTGCTCACGTGGCTCGTCATGGAATGATCACGTAGCAACCATATACTGGTAACGTGACTGATCATGCAAAGATCACGTAAATGATCATGCACTGTTCACGTGACTGATCATGTACTGATCACGTGACTGATCATGCACTGACCACGTGGCTATCATGCTCTGCTCACGTGGCTGATCATGCAACGATCACGTAGCAACCATGTACTGGTCACGTGACTGATCATGCACTGATCACGTAATTGATCCTGCACTGATCACGTGGCTCATCATGCACTGATCACGTGGCTGATCACACATGTATCACGTGACTGATCATGCACTGATCCCGTGGCTCTCATGCACTGATCACGTGGCTGTCATGCACTGATCACGTGGATATCATGCACTGATCATGTGGCTGATCACACACGTATCACATGACTGATCATGCACTGATCACGTGGCTATCATGCACTGATCACGTGGCTATCATGCACTGATCACGTGGCTGATCAGGCAATGATCACGTAGCTACCATGTACTGGTCACGTGACTGATCATGCACTGATCACGTAATTGATCATGCACTGATCATGTGGCTGATCATGCACTGATCACGTGGCTGATCATACACTGATCACATAACTGATCATGCACTGATCACGTGACTGATCATGCACTGATCACGTGGCTATCATGCACTGATCACTTGGCTGGACATACACTGATCACGTGCCTGGTCATGCACTGATCACGTGGCTGATCATGCACTGATCACGTGACTGATCATGCACTGATCTCGTGTCTGATCATGCACTGATCACGTGGCTATCATGCACTGCTCACGTGGCTGATCATGCCATGATCACGCAGCTACCATGTACTGGTCACATGACTGATCATGCACTGATCACGTGACTGATCATGCAGTGATCACGTGGCTATCATGAACTACTCACGTGGCTGATCATGCAATGATCATGTAGCTACCATGTACAGGTCACGTGAATGATCATACACCCATCAGGTGACTGATCATGCACTGATCACGTGGCTATCATGCACTGATCACGAGACTGATCATGCACTGTTCACGTCTATATCATGCACTGATCACATGACTGCCCGTGCACTGATCACGTGGATGATCATACACTAATCTTGTGACAGATCATGCACTGATCACGTGGCTGATCATGCACTGATACCGTGACTGAGCATGGACTGATCACATGACTATCATGTAGTGATCACGTGACTTAATGGCGCTGATCATGTGACTGATCATGCGCTGATCATGTTTGCTATCATACACTGATCATGTGCCTCTGGAGGCAATAAACAAAGAGCTGAGTAGGCACGAATCAAACAGTCAGCAGGCAATAATCATGGAACTCAGGTGTGAGGAATCATGCTGCTCAGCTGGCAATAATCAAGCAGCTGAGCAGGCAGGAATTACGCAGCACAGCTGGCAATTGTCAAGCAGATGACAGGCAGGAATCGTGCAGCTCAGCTGGCAATTGTCAAGCAGATGAGCAGACAGTAATCACGCAGCTCAGCAGGCCCAGATCACGTGACTGAGCATGCACTGTTCACGTGGCTGATCATACACTGATCACGTGATGATCATGCACTGATCACTTGGATATCATGCACTGATCACGTGGCTGATCATACACTGTTCACGTGTCTGACCATGCACTGATCACGTGGCTGATCATACACTGCTCACGTAACTGATCATGCACTGATCACGTGGCTATCATGCACTGATCACGTGGCTGAACATGCACTGTTCACGTGGCTGATCACACACCTGTCACGTGACATATCATGCACTGATCACGTGGCACTCATGCACTGATCACGTGGCTGATCATACTCTGCTCACGTAACTCATGCACACATCACGTGGCTATCATGCACTGCTCACGTGGCTCGTCATGGAATGATCACGTAGCAACCATATACTGGTAACGTGACTGATCATGCAAAGATCACGTAAATGATCATGCACTGTTCACGTGACTGATCATGTACTGATCACGTGACTGATCATGCACTGACCACGTGGCTATCATGCTCTGCTCACGTGGCTGATCATGCAACGATCACGTAGCAACCATGTACTGGTCACGTGACTGATCATGCACTGATCACGTAATTGATCCTGCACTGATCACGTGGCTCATCATGCACTGATCACGTGGCTGATCACACATGTATCACGTGACTGATCATGCACTGATCCCGTGGCTCTCATGCACTGATCACGTGGCTGTCATGCACTGATCACGTGGATATCATGCACTGATCACGTGGCTGATCACACACGTATCACATGACTGATCATGCACTGATCACGTGGCTATCATGCACTGATCACGTGGCTATCATGCACTGATCACGTGGCTGATCAGGCAATGATCACGTAGCTACCATGTACTGGTCACGTGACTGATCATGCACTGATCACGTAATTGATCATGCACTGATCATGTGGCTGATCATGCACTGATCACGTGGCTGATCATACACTGATCACATAACTGATCATGCACTGATCACGTGACTGATCATGCACTGATCACGTGGCTATCATGCACTGATCACTTGGCTGGACATACACTGATCACGTGCCTGGTCATGCACTGATCACGTGGCTGATCATGCACTGATCACGTGACTGATCATGCACTGATCTCGTGTCTGATCATGCACTGATCACGTGGCTATCATGCACTGCTCACGTGGCTGATCATGCCATGATCACGCAGCTACCATGTACTGGTCACATGACTGATCATGCACTGATCACGTGACTGATCATGCAGTGATCACGTGGCTATCATGAACTACTCACGTGGCTGATCATGCAATGATCATGTAGCTACCATGTACAGGTCACGTGAATGATCATACACCCATCAGGTGACTGATCATGCACTGATCACGTGGCTATCATGCACTGATCACGAGACTGATCATGCACTGTTCACGTCTATATCATGCACTGATCACATGACTGCCCGTGCACTGATCACGTGGATGATCATACACTAATCTTGTGACAGATCATGCACTGATCACGTGGCTGATCATGCACTGATACCGTGACTGAGCATGGACTGATCACATGACTATCATGTAGTGATCACGTGACTTAATGGCGCTGATCATGTGACTGATCATGCGCTGATCATGTTTGCTATCATACACTGATCATGTGCCTCTGGAGGCAATAAACAAAGAGCTGAGTAGGCACGAATCAAACAGTCAGCAGGCAATAATCATGGAACTCAGGTGTGAGGAATCATGCTGCTCAGCTGGCAATAATCAAGCAGCTGAGCAGGCAGGAATTACGCAGCACAGCTGGCAATTGTCAAGCAGATGACAGGCAGGAATCGTGCAGCTCAGCTGGCAATTGTCAAGCAGATGAGCAGACAGTAATCACGCAGCTCAGCAGGCCCAGATCACGTGACTGAGCATGCACTGTTCACGTGGCTGATCATACACTGATCACGTGATGATCATGCACTGATCACTTGGATATCATGCACTGATCACGTGGCTGATCATACACTGTTCACGTGTCTGACCATGCACTGATCACGTGGCTGATCATACACTGCTCACGTAACTGATCATGCACTGATCACGTGGCTATCATGCACTGATCACGTGGCTGAACATGCACTGTTCACGTGGCTGATCACACACCTGTCACGTGACATATCATGCACTGATCACGTGGCACTCATGCACTGATCACGTGGCTGATCATACTCTGCTCACGTAACTCATGCACACATCACGTGGCTATCATGCACTGCTCACGTGGCTCGTCATGGAATGATCACGTAGCAACCATATACTGGTAACGTGACTGATCATGCAAAGATCACGTAAATGATCATGCACTGTTCACGTGACTGATCATGTACTGATCACGTGACTGATCATGCACTGACCACGTGGCTATCATGCTCTGCTCACGTGGCTGATCATGCAACGATCACGTAGCAACCATGTACTGGTCACGTGACTGATCATGCACTGATCACGTAATTGATCCTGCACTGATCACGTGGCTCATCATGCACTGATCACGTGGCTGATCACACATGTATCACGTGACTGATCATGCACTGATCACGTGGCTCTCATGCACTGATCACGTGGCTGTCATGCACTGATCACGTGGATATCATGCACTGATCACGTGGCTGATCACACACGTATCACATGACTGATCATGCACTGATCACGTGGCTATCATGCACTGATCACGTGGCTATCATGCACTGATCACGTGGCTGATCAGGCAATGATCACGTAGCTACCATGTACTGGTCACGTGACTGATCATGCACTGATCACGTAATTGATCATGCACTGATCATGTGGCTGATCATGCACTGATCACGTGGCTGATCATACACTGATCACATAACTGATCATGCACTGATCACGTGACTGATCATGCACTGATCACGTGGCTATCATGCACTGATCACTTGGCTGACATACACTGATCACGTGCCTGGTCATGCACTGATCACGTGGCTGATCATGCACTGATCACGTGACTGATCATGCACTGATCTCGTGTCTGATCATGCACTGATCACGTGGCTATCATGCACTGCTCACGTGGCTGATCATGCCATGATCACGCAGCTACCATGTACTGGTCACATGACTGATCATGCACTGATCACGTGACTGATCATGCAGTGATCACGTGGCTATCATGAACTACTCACGTGGCTGATCATGCAATGATCATGTAGCTACCATGTACAGGTCACGTGAATGATCATACACCCATCAGGTGACTGATCATGCACTGATCACGTGGCTATCATGCACTGATCACGAGACTGATCATGCACTGTTCACGTCTATATCATGCACTGATCACATGACTGCCCGTGCACTGATCACGTGGATGATCATACACTAATCTTGTGACAGATCATGCACTGATCACGTGGCTGATCATGCACTGATACCGTGACTGAGCATGGACTGATCACATGACTATCATGTAGTGATCACGTGACTTAATGGCGCTGATCATGTGACTGATCATGCGCTGATCATGTTTGCTATCATACACTGATCATGTGCCTCTGGAGGCAATAAACAAAGAGCTGAGTAGGCACGAATCAAACAGTCAGCAGGCAATAATCATGGAACTCAGGTGTGAGGAATCATGCTGCTCAGCTGGCAATAATCAAGCAGCTGAGCAGGCAGGAATTATGCAGCACAGCTGGCAATTGTCAAGCAGATGACAGGCAGGAATCGTGCAGCTCAGCTGGCAATTGTCAAGCAGATGACAGGCAGGAATGCAGCTCAGCTGGCAATTGTCAAGCAGATGAGCAGACAGTAATCACGCAGCTCAGCAGGCCCTGATCACGTGACTGATCATGCACTGATCACGTGGCTGATCATACACTGATCACGTGATGATCATGCACTGATCACGTGGATATCATGCACTGATCACGTGGCTGATCATACACTGTTCACGTGTCTGACCATGCACTGATCACGTGGCTGATCATGCACTGATCACGTGACTGATCATGCACTGATCACGTGGCTGAACATGCACTGTTCACGTGGCTGATCACACACCTGTCACGTGACATAGCATGCACTGATCACGTGGCACTCATGCACTGATCACGTGGCTGATCATACTCTGCTCACGTAACTCATGCACACATCACGTGGCTATCATGCACTGCTCACGTGGCTGATCATGGAATGATCACGTAGCAACCATATACTGGTCACGTGACTGATCATGCACTGATCACGTAAATGATCATGCACTGTTCACGTGACTGATCATGTACTGATCACGTGACTGATCATGCACTGATCACGTGGCTATCATGCACTGCTCACGTGGCTGATCATGCACTGATCACGTGGCTATCATGCACTGATCACGTGGCTGATCATGCACTGATCACGTGGCTGATCATGCACTGATCACGTGGCTGATCATGCACTGATCACGTGGCTGATCATGCACTGATCACGTGGCTGATCATGCACTGATCACGTGGCTGATCATGCACTGATCACGTGGCTATCATGCACTGATCACGTGACTGATCATGCACTGATCACGTGACTGATCATGCACTGATCACGTGGCTATCATGCACTGATCACGTGGCTGATCATGCACTGATCACGTAGCTATCATGCACTGATCACGTGACTGATCATGCACTGATCACGTGACTGATCATGCACTGATCACGTGGCTATCATGCACTGATCACGTGACTGATCATGCACTGATCACGTCTATATCATGCACTGATCACGTGACTGATCATGCACTGATCACGTGGCTGATCATGCACTGATCACGTGACTGATCATGCACTGATCACGTGACTGATCATGCACTGATCACGTGGCTATCATGCACTGATCACGTGGCTGATCATGCACTGATCACGTGACTGATCATGCACTGATCACGTGGCTGATCATGCACTGATCACGTGACTGATCATGCACTGATCACGTGTCTGATCATGCACTGATCACGTGGCTATCATGCACTGATCACGTGGCTGATCATGCCATGATCACGCAGCTACCATGTACTGGTCACATGACTGATCATGCACTGATCACGTGACTGATCATGCACTGATCACGTGGCTATCATGCACTACTCACGTGGCTGATCATGCAATGATCATGTAGCTACCATGTACTGGTCACGTGAATGATCATACACTGATCACGTGACTGATCATGCACTGATCACGTGGCTATCATGCACTGATCACGTGACTGATCATGCACTGATCACGTCTATATCATGCACTGATCACATGACTGATCATGCACTGATCACGTGGCTGATCATACACTGATCACGTGACTGATCATGCACTGATCACGTGGCTGATCATGCACTGATCACGTGGCTGATCATGCACTGATCACGTGGCTGATCATGCACTGATCACGTGACTGATCATGCACTGATCACGTGGCTGATCATGCACTGATCACGTGACTGATCATGCACTGATCACGTGGCTGATCATGCACTGATCACGTGGCTATCATGCACTGATCACGTGGCTGATCATGCATGATCACGCAGCTACCATGTACTGATCACGTGACTGATCATGCACTGATCACGTGACTGATCATGCACTGATCACGTGGCTATCATGCACTATCACGTGGCTGATCATGCACTGATCACGTAGCTACCATGCACTGGTCACGTGACTGATCATGCACTGATCACGTGACTGATCATGCACTGATCACGTGGCTATCATGCACTGATCACGTGACTGATCATGCACTGATCACGTCTATATCATGCACTGATCACGTGACTGATCATGCACTGATCACGTGGCTGATCATGCACTGATCACGTGACTGATCATGCACTGATCACGTGGCTGATCATGCACTGATCACGTGGCTGATCATGCACTGATCACGTGGCTGATCATGCACTGATCACGTGACTGATCATGCACTGATCACGTGGCTGATCATGCACTGATCACGTGACTGATCATGCACTGATCACGTGACTGATCATGCACTGATCACGTGGCTATCATGCACTGCTCACGTGGCTGATCATGCATGATCACGCAGCTACCATGTACTGGTCACATGACTGATCATGCACTGATCACGTGACTGATCATGCACTGATCACGTGGCTATCATGCACTGATCACGTGGCTGATCATGCAATGATCATGTAGCTACCATGTACTGGTCACGTGACTGATCATGCACTGATCACGTGACTGATCATGCACTGATCACGTGGCTATCATGCACTGATCACGTGACTGATCATGCACTGATCACGTCTATATCATGCACTGATCACGTGACTGATCATGCACTGATCACGTGGATGATCATACACTGATCACGTGACTGATCATGCACTGATCACGTGGCTGATCATGCACTGATCACGTGGCTGATCATGCACTGATCACGTGACTGATCATGCACTGATCACGTGACTGATCATGCACTGATCACGTGGCTATCATGCACTGATCACGTGGCTGATCATACACTGATCACGTGGCTGATCATGCACTGATCACGTGACTGATCATGCACTGATCACGTGGCTGATCATGCACTGATCACGTGGCTATCATGCACTGCTCACGTGGCTGATCATGCCATGATCACGCAGCTACCATGTACTGGTCACATGACTGATCATGCACTGATCACGTGACTGATCATGCACTGATCACGTGGCTATCATGCACTATCACGTGGCTGATCATGCAATGATCACGTAGCTACCATGTACAGGTCACGTGACTGATCATACACTGATCACGTGACTGATCATGCACTGATCACGTGGCTATCATGCACTGATCACGTGACTGATCATGCACTGATCACGTCTATATCATGCACTGATCACGTGACTGATCATGCACTGATCACGTGGCTGATCATACACTGATCACGTGACTGATCATGCACTGATCACGTGGCTGATCATGCACTGATCACGTGGCTATCATGCACTGATCACGTGGCTGATCATGCACTGATCACGTGACTGATCATGCACTGATCACGTGGCTGATCATGCACTGATCACGTGACTGATCATGCACTGATCACGTGTCTGATCATGCACTGATCACGTGGCTATCATGCACTGATCACGTGGCTGATCATGCATGATCACGCAGCTACCATGTACTGGTCACATGACTGATCATGCACTGATCACGTGACTGATCATGCACTGATCACGTGGCTATCATGCACTATCACGTGGCTGATCATGCACTGATCACGTAGCTACCATGTACTGATCACGTGACTGATCATGCACTGATCACGTGACTGATCATGCACTGATCACGTGGCTATCATGCACTGATCACGTGACTGATCATGCACTGATCACGTCTATATCATGCACTGATCACGTGACTGATCATGCACTGATCACGTGGCTGATCATGCACTGATCACGTGACTGATCATGCACTGATCACGTGACTGATCATGCACTGATCACGTGGCTGATCATGCACTGATCACGTGGCTGATCATGCACTGATCACGTGACTGATCATGCACTGATCACGTGGCTGATCATGCACTGATCACGTGACTGATCATGCACTGATCACGTGGCTGATCATGCACTGATCACGTGGCTATCATGCACTGATCACGTGGCTGATCATGCATGATCACGTAGCTACCATGTACTGATCACGTGACTGATCATGCACTGATCACGTGACTGATCATGCACTGATCACGTGGCTATCATGCACTGATCACGTGGCTGATCATGCACTGATCACGTAGCTATCATGCACTGATCACGTGACTGATCATGCACTGATCACGTGACTGATCATGCACTGATCACGTGGCTGATCATGCACTGATCACGTGACTGATCATGCACTGATCACGTGGCTATCATGCACTGATCACGTGGCTGATCATGCACTGATCACGTGGCTATCATGCACTGATCACGTGACTGATCATGCACTGATCACGTGGCTATCATGCACTGATCACGTGGCTGTCATGCACTGATCACGTGGATATCATGCACTGATCACGTGGCTGATCACACACGTATCACGTGACTGATCATGCACTGATCACGTGGCTATCATGCACTGATCACGTGGCTATCATGCACTGATCACGTGGCTGATCATGCAATGATCACGTAGCTACCATGTACTGGTCACGTGACTGATCATGCACTGATCACGTAATTGATCATGCACTGATCACGTGGCTGATCATGCACTGATCACGTGGCTGATCATACACTGATCACGTAACTGATCATGCACTGATCACGTGACTGATCATGCACTGATCACGTGGCTATCATGCACTGATCACGTGGCTGACATACACTGATCACGTGCCTGATCATGCACTGATCACGTGGCTGATCATGCACTGATCACGTGACTGATCATGCACTGATCACGTGTCTGATCATGCACTGATCACGTGGCTATCATGCACTGCTCACGTGGCTGATCATGCCATGATCACGCAGCTACCATGTACTGGTCACATGACTGATCATGCACTGATCACGTGACTGATCATGCAGTGATCACGTGGCTATCATGAACTACTCACGTGGCTGATCATGCAATGATCATGTAGCTACCATGTACAGGTCACGTGAATGATCATACACCCATCAGGTGACTGATCATGCACTGATCACGTGGCTATCATGCACTGATCACGAGACTGATCATGCACTGTTCACGTCTATATCATGCACTGATCACATGACTGCCCGTGCACTGATCACGTGGATGATCATACACTAATCTTGTGACAGATCATGCACTGATCACGTGGCTGATCATGCACTGATACCGTGACTGAGCATGGACTGATCACATGACTATCATGTAGTGATCACGTGACTTAATGGCGCTGATCATGTGACTGATCATGCGCTGATCATGTTTGCTATCATACACTGATCATGTGCCTCTGGAGGCAATAAACAAAGAGCTGAGTAGGCACGAATCAAACAGTCAGCAGGCAATAATCATGGAACTCAGGTGTGAGGAATCATGCTGCTCAGCTGGCAATAATCAAGCAGCTGAGCAGGCAGGAATTATGCAGCACAGCTGGCAATTGTCAAGCAGATGACAGGCAGGAATCGTGCAGCTCAGCTGGCAATTGTCAAGCAGATGACAGGCAGGAATCATGCAGCTCAGCTGGCAATTGTCAAGCAGATGAGCAGACAGTAATCACGCAGCTCAGCATGCACTGATCACGTGACTGATCATGCACTGATCACGTGGCTGATCATGCACTGATCACGTGATGATCATGCACTGATCACGTGGATATCATGCACTGATCACGTGGCTGATCATACACTGTTCACGTGTCTGATCATGCACTGATCACGTGGCTGATCATGCACTGATCACGTAACTGATCATGCACTGATCACGTGGCTGAACATGCACTGTTCATGTGGCTGATCACACAACTGTCACGTGACATATCATGCACTGATCACGTGGCACTCATGCACTGATCACGTGGCTGATCATACTCTGCTCACGTAACTCATGCACACATCACGTGGCTATCATGCACTGCTCACGTGGCTCGTCATGGAATGATCACGTAGCAACCATATACTGGTAACGTGACTGATCATGCAAAGATCACGTAAATGATCATGCACTGTTCACGTGACTGATCATGTACTGATCACGTGACTGATCATGCACTGATCACGTGGCTATCATGCTCTGCTCACGTGGCTGATCATGCAATGATCACGTAGCAACCATGTACTGGTCACGTGACTGATCATGCACTGATCACGTAATTGATCCTGCACTGATCACGTGGCTCATCATGCACTGATCACGTGGCTGATCACACATGTATCACGTGACTGATCATGCACTGATCACGTGGCTCTCATGCACTGATCACGTGGCTGTCATGCACTGATCACGTGGATATCATGCACTGATCACGTGGCTGATCACACACGTATCACATGACTGATCATGCACTGATCACGTGGCTATCATGCACTGATCACGTGGCTGATCATGCAATGCTCATGTAGCTACCATGTACTGGTCACGTGACTGATCATGCACTGATCACGTAATTGATCATGCACTGATCATGTGGCTGATCATGCACTGATCACGTGGCTGATCATACACTGATCACATAACTGATCATGCACTGATCACGTGACTGATCATGCACTGATCACGTGGCTATCATGCACTGATCACTTGGCTGACATACACTGATCACGTGCCTGATCATGCACTGATCACGTGACTGATCATGCACTGATCACGTGACTGATCATGCACTGATCACGTGGCTATCATGCACTGCTCACGTGGCTGATCATGCCATGATCACGCAGCTACCATGTACTGGTCACATGACTGATCATGCACTGATCACGTGACTGATCATGCAGTGATCACGTGGCTATCATGCACTACTCACGTGGCTGATCATGCAATGATCATGTAGCTACCATGTACAGGTCACGTGAATGATCATACACCCATCAGGTGACTGATCATGCACTGATCACGTGGCTATCATGCACTGATCACGAGACTGATCATGCACTGTTCACGTCTATATCATGCACTGATCACATGACTGCCCATGCACTGATCACGTGGATGATCATACACTAATCTTGTGACAGATCATGCACTGATCACGTGGCTGATCATGCACTGATACCGTGACTGAGCATGGACTGATCACATGACTATCATGTAGTGATCACGTGACTTAATGGCGCTGATCATGTGACTGATCATGCGCTGATCATGTTTGCTATCATACACTGATCATGTGCCTCTGGAGGCAATAAACAAAGAGCTGAGTAGGCACGAATCAAACAGTCAGCAGGCAATAATCATGGAACTCAGGTGTGAGGAATCATGCTGCTCAGCTGGCAATAATCAAGCAGCTGAGCAGGCAGGAATTACGCAGCACAGCTGGCAATTGTCAAGCAGATGACAGGCAGGAATCGTGCAGCTCAGCTGGCAATTGTCAAGCAGATGAGCAGACAGTAATCACGCAGCTCAGCAGGCCCAGATCACGTGACTGAGCATGCACTGTTCACGTGGCTGATCATACACTGATCACGTGATGATCATGCACTGATCACTTGGATATCATGCACTGATCACGTGGCTGATCATACACTGTTCACGTGTCTGACCATGCACTGATCACGTGGCTGATCATACACTGCTCACGTAACTGATCATGCACTGATCACGTGGCTATCATGCACTGATCACGTGGCTGAACATGCACTGTTCACGTGGCTGATCACACACCTGTCACGTGACATATCATGCACTGATCACGTGGCACTCATGCACTGATCACGTGGCTGATCATACTCTGCTCACGTAACTCATGCACACATCACGTGGCTATCATGCACTGCTCACGTGGCTCGTCATGGAATGATCACGTAGCAACCATATACTGGTCACGTGACTGATCATGCAAAGATCACGTAAATGATCATGCACTGTTCACGTGACTGATCATGTACTGATCACGTGACTGATCATGCACTGATCACGTGGCTATCATGCTCTGCTCACGTGGCTGATCATGCAACGATCACGTAGCAACCATGTACTGGTCACGTGACTGATCATGCACTGATCACGTAATTGATCCTGCACTGATCACGTGGCTCATCATGCACTGATCACGTGGCTGATCACACATGTATCACGTGACTGATCATGCACTGATCACGTGGCTATCATGCACTGATCACGTGGCTGTCATGCACTGATCACGTGGCTGATCATACACTGATCACGTGCCTGATCATGCACTGATCACGTGGCTGATCATGCACTGATCACGTGACTGATCATGCACTGATCACGTGTCTGATCATGCACTGATCACGTGGCTATCATGCACTGCTCACGTGGCTGATCATGCCATGATCACGCAGCTACCATGTACTGGTCACATGACTGATCATGCACTGATCACGTGACTGATCATGCAGTGATCACGTGGCTATCATGCACTACTCACGTGGCTGATCATGCAATGATCATGTAGCTACCATGTACAGGTCACGTGAATGATCATACACCCATCAGGTGACTGATCATGCACTGATCACGTGGCTATCATGCACTGATCACGAGACTGATCATGCACTGATCACGTCTATATCATGCACTGATCACATGACTGCCCATGCACTGATCACGTGGATGATCATACACTAATCTTGTGACAGATCATGCACTGATCACGTGGCTGATCATGCACTGATACCGTGACTGAGCATGGACTGATCACATGACTATCATGTAGTGATCACGTGACTTAATGGCGCTGATCATGTGACTGATCATGCGCTGATCATGTTTGCTATCATACACTGATCATGTGCCTCTGGAGGCAATAAACAAAGAGCTGAGTAGGCACGAATCAAACAGTCAGCAGGCAATAATCATGGAACTCAGCTGTGAGGAATCATGCTGCTCAGCTGGCAATAATCAAGCAGCTGAGCAGGCAGGAATTACGCAGCACAGCTGGCAATTGTCAAGCAGATGACAGGCAGGAATCGTGCAGCTCAGCTGGCAATTGTCAAGCAGATGAGCAGACAGTAATCACGCAGCTCAGCAGGCCCAGATCACGTGACTGAGCATGCACTGTTCACGTGGCTGATCATACACTGATCACGTGATGATCATGCACTGATCACTTGGATATCATGCACTGATCACGTGGCTGATCATACACTGTTCACGTGTCTGACCATGCACTGATCACGTGGCTGATCATACACTGCTCACGTAACTGATCATGCACTGATCACGTGGCTATCATGCACTGATCACGTGGCTGAACATGCACTGTTCACGTGGCTGATCACACACCTGTCACGTGACATATCATGCACTGATCACGTGGCACTCATGCACTGATCACGTGGCTGATCATACTCTGCTCACGTAACTCATGCACACATCACGTGGCTATCATGCACTGCTCACGTGGCTCGTCATGGAATGATCACGTAGCAACCATATACTGGTCACGTGACTGATCATGCAAAGATCACGTAAATGATCATGCACTGTTCACGTGACTGATCATGTACTGATCACGTGACTGATCATGCACTGATCACGTGGCTATCATGCTCTGCTCACGTGGCTGATCATGCAACGATCACGTAGCAACCATGTACTGGTCACGTGACTGATCATGCACTGATCACGTAATTGATCCTGCACTGATCACGTGGCTCATCATGCACTGATCACGTGGCTGATCACACATGTATCACGTGACTGATCATGCACTGATCCCGTGGCTCTCATGCACTGATCACGTGGCTGTCATGCACTGATCACGTGGATATCATGCACTGATCACGTGGCTGATCACACACGTATCACATGACTGATCATGCACTGATCACGTGGCTATCATGCACTGATCACGTGGCTATCATGCACTGATCACGTGGCTGATCAGGCAATGATCACGTAGCTACCATGTACTGGTCACGTGACTGATCATGCACTGATCACGTAATTGATCATGCACTGATCATGTGGCTGATCATGCACTGATCACGTGGCTGATCATACACTGATCACATAACTGATCATGCACTGATCACGTGACTGATCATGCACTGATCACGTGGCTATCATGCACTGATCACTTGGCTGGACATACACTGATCACGTGCCTGGTCATGCACTGATCACGTGGCTGATCATGCACTGATCACGTGACTGATCATGCACTGATCTCGTGTCTGATCATGCACTGATCACGTGGCTATCATGCACTGCTCACGTGGCTGATCATGCCATGATCACGCAGCTACCATGTACTGGTCACATGACTGATCATGCACTGATCACGTGACTGATCATGCAGTGATCACGTGGCTATCATGAACTACTCACGTGGCTGATCATGCAATGATCATGTAGCTACCATGTACAGGTCACGTGAATGATCATACACCCATCAGGTGACTGATCATGCACTGATCACGTGGCTATCATGCACTGATCACGAGACTGATCATGCACTGTTCACGTCTATATCATGCACTGATCACATGACTGCCCGTGCACTGATCACGTGGATGATCATACACTAATCTTGTGACAGATCATGCACTGATCACGTGGCTGATCATGCACTGATACCGTGACTGAGCATGGACTGATCACATGACTATCATGTAGTGATCACGTGACTTAATGGCGCTGATCATGTGACTGATCATGCGCTGATCATGTTTGCTATCATACACTGATCATGTGCCTCTGGAGGCAATAAACAAAGAGCTGAGTAGGCACGAATCAAACAGTCAGCAGGCAATAATCATGGAACTCAGGTGTGAGGAATCATGCTGCTCAGCTGGCAATAATCAAGCAGCTGAGCAGGCAGGAATTACGCAGCACAGCTGGCAATTGTCAAGCAGATGACAGGCAGGAATCGTGCAGCTCAGCTGGCAATTGTCAAGCAGATGAGCAGACAGTAATCACGCAGCTCAGCAGGCCCAGATCACGTGACTGAGCATGCACTGTTCATGTGGCTGATCATACACTGATCACGTGATGATCATGCACTGATCACTTGGATATCATGCACTGATCACGTGGCTGATCATACACTGTTCACGTGTCTGACCATGCACTGATCACGTGGCTGATCATACACTGCTCACGTAACTGATCATGCACTGATCACGTGGCTATCATGCACTGATCACGTGGCTGAACATGCACTGTTCACGTGGCTGATCACACACCTGTCACGTGACATATCATGCACTGATCACTTGGCACTCATGCGGTGATCACGTGGCTATCATGCACTGCTCACGTGGCTCGTCATGGAATGATCACGTAGCAACCATATACTGGTCACGTGACTGATCATGCAAAGATCACGTAAATGATCATGCACTGTTCACGTGACTGATCATGTACTGATCACGTGACTGATCATGCACTGATCACGTGGCTATCATGCTCTGCTCACGTGGCTGATCATGCAACGATCACGTAGCAACCATGTACTGGTCACGTGACTGATCATGCACTGATCACGTAATTGATCCTGCACTGATCACGTGGCTCATCATGCACTGATCACGTGGCTGATCACACATGTATCACGTGACTGATCATGCACTGATCCCGTGGCTCTCATGCACTGATCACGTGGCTGTCATGCACTGATCACGTGGATATCATGCACTGATCACGTGGCTGATCACACACGTATCACATGACTTATCATGCACTGATCACGTGGCTATCATGCACTGATCACGTGGCTATCATGCACTGATCACGTGGCTGATCAGGCAATGATCACGTAGCTACCATGTACTGGTCACGTGACTGATCATGCACTGATCACGTAATTGATCATGCACTGATCATGTGGCTGATCATGCACTGATCACGTGGCTGATCATACACTGATCACATAACTGATCATGCACTGATCACGTGACTGATCATGCACTGATCACGTGGCTATCATGCACTGATCACTTGGCTGACATACACTGATCACGTGCCTGGTCATGCACTGATCACGTGGCTGATCATGCACTGATCACGTGACTGATCATGCACTGATCACGTGTCTGATCATGCACTGATCACGTGGCTATCATGCACTGCTCACGTGGCTGATCATGCCATGATCACGCAGCTACCATGTACTGGTCACATGACTGATCATGCACTGATCACGTGACTGATCATGCAGTGATCACGTGGCTATCATGAACTACTCACGTGGCTGATCATGCAATGATCATGTAGCTACCATGTACAGGTCACGTGAATGATCATACACCCATCAGGTGACTGATCATGCACTGATCACGTGGCTATCATGCACTGATCACGAGACTGATCATGCACTGTTCACGTCTATATCATGCACTGATCACATGACTGCCCGTGCACTGATCACGTGGATGATCATACACTAATCTTGTGACAGATCATGCACTGATCACGTGGCTGATCATGCACTGATACCGTGACTGAGCATGGACTGATCACATGACTATCATGTAGTGATCACGTGACTTAATGGCGCTGATCATGTGACTGATCATGCGCTGATCATGTTTGCTATCATACACTGATCATGTGCCTCTGGAGGCAATAAACAAAGAGCTGAGTAGGCACGAATCAAACAGTCAGCAGGCAATAATCATGGAACTCAGGTGTGAGGAATCATGCTGCTCAGCTGGCAATAATCAAGCAGCTGAGCAGGCAGGAATTACGCAGCACAGCTGGCAATTGTCAAGCAGATGACAGGCAGGAATCGTGCAGCTCAGCTGGCAATTGTCAAGCAGATGAGCAGACAGTAATCACGCAGCTCAGCAGGCCCAGATCACGTGACTGAGCATGCACTGTTCACGTGGCTGATCATACACTGATCACGTGATGATCATGCACTGATCACTTGGATATCATGCACTGATCACGTGGCTGATCATACACTGTTCACGTGTCTGACCATGCACTGATCACGTGGCTGATCATACACTGCTCACGTAACTGATCATGCACTGATCACGTGGCTATCATGCACTGATCACGTGGCTGAACATGCACTGTTCACGTGGCTGATCACACACCTGTCACGTGACATATCATGCACTGATCACGTGGCACTCATGCACTGATCACGTGGCTGATCATACTCTGCTCACGTAACTCATGCACACATCACGTGGCTATCATGCACTGCTCACGTGGCTCGTCATGGAATGATCACGTAGCAACCATATACTGGTCACGTGACTGATCATGCAAAGATCACGTAAATGATCATGCACTGTTCACGTGACTGATCATGTACTGATCACGTGACTGATCATGCACTGATCACGTGGCTATCATGCTCTGCTCACGTGGCTGATCATGCAACGATCACGTAGCAACCATGTACTGGTCACGTGACTGATCATGCACTGATCACGTAATTGATCCTGCACTGATCACGTGGCTCATCATGCACTGATCACGTGGCTGATCACACATGTATCACGTGACTGATCATGCACTGATCACGTGGCTCTCATGCACTGATCACGTGGCTGTCATGCACTGATCACGTGGATATCATGCACTGATCACGTGGCTGATCACACACGTATCACATGACTGATCATGCACTGATCACGTGGCTATCATGCACTGATCACGTGGCTATCATGCACTGATCACGTGGCTGATCATGCAATGATCACGTAGCTACCATGTACTGGTCACGTGACTGATCATGCACTGATCACGTAATTGATCATGCACTGATCACGTGGCTGATCATGCACTGATCACGTGGCTGATCATGCACTGATCACGTGACTGATCATGCACTGATCACGTGACTGATCATGCACTGATCACGTGGCTATCATGCACTGATCACGTGGCTGATCATGCACTGATCACGTGACTGATCATGCACTGATCACGTGGCTGATCATGCACTGATCACGTGGCTGATCATGCACTGATCACGTGACTGATCATGCACTGATCACGTGACTGATCATGCACTGATCACGTGGCTATCATGCACTGATCACGTGGCTGATCATGCACTGATCACGTGGCTGATCATGCACTGATCACGTGACTGATCATGCACTGATCACGTGTCTGATCATGCACTGATCACGTGGCTATCATGCACTGCTCACGTGGCTGATCATGCCATGATCACGCAGCTACCATGTACTGGTCACATGACTGATCATGCACTGATCACGTGACTGATCATGCAGTGATCACGTGGCTATCATGCACTACTCACGTGGCTGATCATGCAATGATCATGTAGCTACCATGTACAGGTCACGTGAATGATCATACACCCATCAGGTGACTGATCATGCACTGATCACGTGGCTATCATGCACTGATCACGAGACTGATCATGCACTGATCACGTCTATATCATGCACTGATCACATGACTGCCCATGCACTGATCACGTGGATGATCATACACTAATCTTGTGACAGATCATGCACTGATCACGTGGCTGATCATGCACTGATACCGTGACTGAGCATGGACTGATCACATGACTATCATGTAGTGATCACGTGACTTAATGGCGCTGATCATGTGACTGATCATGCGCTGATCATGTTTGCTATCATACACTGATCATGTGCCTCTGGAGGCAATAAACAAAGAGCTGAGTAGGCACGAATCAAACAGTCAGCAGGCAATAATCATGGAACTCAGGTGTGAGGAATCATGCTGCTCAGCTGGCAATAATCAAGCAGCTGAGCAGGCAGGAATTACGCAGCACAGCTGGCAATTGTCAAGCAGATGACAGGCAGGAATCGTGCAGCTCAGCTGGCAATTGTCAAGCAGATGAGCAGACAGTAATCACGCAGCTCAGCAGGCCCAGATCACGTGACTGAGCATGCACTGTTCACGTGGCTGATCATACACTGATCACGTGATGATCATGCACTGATCACTTGGATATCATGCACTGATCACGTGGCTGATCATACACTGTTCACGTGTCTGACCATGCACTGATCACGTGGCTGATCATACACTGCTCACGTAACTGATCATGCACTGATCACGTGGCTATCATGCACTGATCACGTGGCTGAACATGCACTGTTCACGTGGCTGATCACACACCTGTCACGTGACATATCATGCACTGATCACGTGGCACTCATGCACTGATCACGTGGCTGATCATACTCTGCTCACGTAACTCATGCACACATCACGTGGCTATCATGCACTGCTCACGTGGCTCGTCATGGAATGATCACGTAGCAACCATATACTGGTCACGTGACTGATCATGCAAAGATCACGTAAATGATCATGCACTGTTCACGTGACTGATCATGTACTGATCACGTGACTGATCATGCACTGATCACGTGGCTATCATGCTCTGCTCACGTGGCTGATCATGCAACGATCACGTAGCAACCATGTACTGGTCACGTGACTGATCATGCACTGATCACGTAATTGATCCTGCACTGATCACGTGGCTCATCATGCACTGATCACGTGGCTGATCACACATGTATCACGTGACTGATCATGCACTGATCACGTGGCTCATGCACTGATCACGTGGCTGTCATGCACTGATCACGTGGATATCATGCACTGATCACGTGGCTGATCACACACGTATCACATGACTGATCATGCACTGATCACGTGGCTATCATGCACTGATCACGTGGCTATCATGCACTGATCACGTGGCTGATCATGCACTGATCACGTAGCTACCATGCACTGATCACGTGACTGATCATGCACTGATCACGTGATTGATCATGCACTGATCACGTGGCTGATCATGCACTGATCACGTGGCTGATCACACATGATCACGTGACTGATCATGCACTGATCACGTGGCTGATCATGCACTGATCACGTGGCTGATCATGCACTGATCACGTGGCTATCATGCACTGATCACGTGGCTGATCATGCACTGATCACGTAGCTACCATGCACTGATCACGTGACTGATCATGCACTGATCACGTGATTGATCATGCACTGATCACGTGGCTGATCATGCACTGATCACGTGGCTGATCATGCACTGATCACGTGACTGATCATGCACTGATCACGTGACTGATCATGCACTGATCACGTGGCTATCATGCACTGATCACGTGGCTGACATACACTGATCACGTGCCTGATCATGCACTGATCACGTGGCTGATCATGCACTGATCACGTGACTGATCATGCACTGATCACGTGTCTGATCATGCACTGATCACGTGGCTATCATGCACTGCTCACGTGGCTGATCATGCCATGATCACGCAGCTACCATGTACTGGTCACATGACTGATCATGCACTGATCACGTGACTGATCATGCACTGATCACGTGGCTATCATGCACTACTCACGTGGCTGATCATGCAATGATCATGTAGCTACCATGTACAGGTCACGTGAATGATCATACACCCATCAGGTGACTGATCATGCACTGATCACGTGGCTATCATGCACTGATCACGACTGATCATGCACTGATCACGTCTATATCATGCACTGATCACATGACTGCCCATGCACTGATCACGTGGATGATCATACACTAATCTTGTGACAGATCATGCACTGATCACGTGGCTGATCATGCACTGATACCGTGACTGAGCATGGACTGATCACATGACTATCATGTAGTGATCACGTGACTTAATGGCGCTGATCATGTGACTGATCATGCGCTGATCATGTTTGCTATCATACACTGATCATGTGCCTCTGGAGGCAATAAACAAAGAGCTGAGTAGGCACGAATCAAACAGTCAGCAGGCAATAATCATGGAACTCAGGTGTGAGGAATCATGCTGCTCAGCTGGCAATAATCAAGCAGCTGAGCAGGCAGGAATTACGCAGCACAGCTGGCAATTGTCAAGCAGATGACAGGCAGGAATCGTGCAGCTCAGCTGGCAATTGTCAAGCAGATGAGCAGACAGTAATCACGCAGCTCAGCAGGCCCAGATCACGTGACTGAGCATGCACTGTTCACGTGGCTGATCATACACTGATCACGTGATGATCATGCACTGATCACTTGGATATCATGCACTGATCACGTGGCTGATCATACACTGTTCACGTGTCTGACCATGCACTGATCACGTGGCTGATCATACACTGCTCACGTAACTGATCATGCACTG
This sequence comes from Bos javanicus, assembly GCF_032452875.1. Taxonomy (NCBI): domain Eukaryota; kingdom Metazoa; phylum Chordata; class Mammalia; order Artiodactyla; family Bovidae; genus Bos; species Bos javanicus. The sequence goes on along the minus strand of NW_026894084.1, from coordinate 113,494 downwards.
ATCACGTGGCTATCATGCACTGATCACGTGGCTGAACATGCACTGTTCACGTGGCTGATCACACACCTGTCACGTGACATATCATGCACTGATCACGTGGCACTCATGCACTGATCACGTGGCTGATCATACTCTGCTCACGTAACTCATGCACACATCACGTGGCTATCATGCACTGCTCACGTGGCTGTCATGGAATGATCACGTAGCAACCATATACTGGTCACGTGACTGATCATGCAAAGATCACGTAAATGATCATGCACTGTTCACGTGACTGATCATGTACTGATCACGTGACTGATCATGCACTGATCACGTGGCTATCATGCACTGCTCACGTGGCTGATCATGCAACGATCACGTAGCAACCATGTACTGGTCACGTGACTGATCATGCACTGATCACGTAATTGATCATGCACTGATCACGTGGCTCATCATGCACTGATCACGTGGCTGATCACACATGTATCACGTGACTGATCATGCACTGATCACGTGGCTCTCATGCACTGATCACGTGGCTGTCATGCACTGATCACGTGGATATCATGCACTGATCACGTGGCTGATCACACACGTATCACATGACTGATCATGCACTGATCACGTGGCTATCATGCACTGATCACGTGGCTATCATGCACTGATCACGTGGCTGATCATGCACTGATCACGTAGCTACCATGTACTGGTCACGTGACTGATCATGCACTGATCACGTAATTGATCATGCACTGATCACGTGGCTGATCATGCACTGATCACGTGGCTGATCACACATGATCACGTGACTGATCATGCACTGATCACGTGGCTGATCATGCACTGATCACGTGGCTGATCATGCACTGATCACGTGGCTATCATGCACTGATCACGTGGCTGATCATGCACTGATCACGTGGCTATCATGCACTGATCACGTGACTGATCATGCACTGATCACGTGACTGATCATGCACTGATCACGTGGCTGATCATGCACTGATCACGTGGCTATCATGCACTGATCACGTGGCTGATCATGCACTGATCACGTGACTGATCATGCACTGATCACGTGGCTGATCATGCACTGATCACGTGACTGATCATGCACTGATCACGTGGCTGATCATGCACTGATCACACTGATCATGCACTGATCACGTGACTGATCATGCACTGATCACGTGGCTATCATGCACTGATCACGTGGCTGATCATGCACTGATCACGTGCTGATCATGCACTGATCACGTGGCTGATCATGCACTGATCACGTGACTGATCATGCACTGATCACGTGACTGATCATGCACTGATCACGTGGCTATCATGCACTGCTCACGTGGCTGATCATGCACTGATCACGCAGCTACCATGTACTGGTCACATGACTGATCATGCACTGATCACGTGACTGATCATGCAGTGATCACGTGGCTATCATGCACTACTCACGTGGCTGATCATGCAATGATCATGTAGCTACCATGTACAGGTCACGTGAATGATCATACACCCATCAGGTGACTGATCATGCACTGATCACGTGGCTATCATGCACTGATCACGAGACTGATCATGCACTGATCACGTCTATATCATGCACTGATCACATGACTGCCCATGCACTGATCACGTGGATGATCATACACTAATCTTGTGACAGATCATGCACTGATCACGTGGCTGATCATGCACTGATACCGTGACTGAGCATGGACTGATCACATGACTATCATGTAGTGATCACGTGACTTAATGGCGCTGATCATGTGACTGATCATGCGCTGATCATGTTTGCTATCATACACTGATCATGTGCCTCTGGAGGCAATAAACAAAGAGCTGAGTAGGCACGAATCAAACAGTCAGCAGGCAATAATCATGGAACTCAGGTGTGAGGAATCATGCTGCTCAGCTGGCAATAATCAAGCAGCTGAGCAGGCAGGAATTACGCAGCACAGCTGGCAATTGTCAAGCAGATGACAGGCAGGAATCGTGCAGCTCAGCTGGCAATTGTCAAGCAGATGAGCAGACAGTAATCACGCAGCTCAGCAGGCCCTGATCACGTGACTGAGCATGCACTGTTCACGTGGCTGATCATACACTGATCACGTGATGATCATGCACTGATCACTTGGATATCATGCACTGATCACGTGGCTGATCATACACTGTTCACGTGTCTGACCATGCACTGATCACGTGGCTGATCATACACTGCTCACGTAACTCATGCACTGATCACGTGGCTATCATGCACTGATCACGTGGCTGTCATGCAATGATCACGTGGCAACCATATACTGGTCACGTGACTGATCATGCACTGATCACGTAAATGATCATGCACTGATCACGTGACTGATCATGCACTGATCACGTGACTGATCATGCACTGATCACGTGGCTATCATGCACTGCTCACGTGGCTGATCATGCAACGATCACGTAGCAACCATGTACTGGTCACGTGACTGATCATGCACTGATCACGTAATTGATCATGCACTGATCACGTGGCTCATCATGCACTGATCACGTGGCTGATCACACATGATCACGTGACTGATCATGCACTGATCACGTGGCTCTCATGCACTGATCACGTGGCTGTCATGCACTGATCACGTGGATATCATGCACTGATCACGTGGCTGATCACACACGTATCACATGACTGATCATGCACTGATCACGTGGCTATCATGCACTGATCACGTGGCTATCATGCACTGATCACGTGGCTGATCATGCAATGATCACGTAGCTACCATGTACTGGTCACGTGACTGATCATGCACTGATCACGTAATTGATCATGCACTGATCACGTGGCTGATCATGCACTGATCACGTGGCTGATCATGCACTGATCACGTGACTGATCATGCACTGATCACGTGACTGATCATGCACTGATCACGTGGCTATCATGCACTGATCACGTGGCTGATCATGCACTGATCACGTGACTGATCATGCACTGATCACGTGACTGATCATGCACTGATCACGTGGCTATCATGCACTGCTCACGTGGCTGATCATGCCATGATCACGCAGCTACCATGTACTGGTCACATGACTGATCATGCACTGATCACGTGACTGATCATGCAGTGATCACGTGGCTATCATGCACTACTCACGTGGCTGATCATGCAATGATCATGTAGCTACCATGTACAGGTCACGTGAATGATCATACACCCATCAGGTGACTGATCATGCACTGATCACGTGGCTATCATGCACTGATCACGAGACTGATCATGCACTGTTCACGTCTATATCATGCACTGATCACATGACTGCCCATGCACTGATCACGTGGATGATCATACACTAATCTTGTGACAGATCATGCACTGATCACGTGGCTGATCATGCACTGATACCGTGACTGAGCATGGACTGATCACATGACTATCATGTAGTGATCACGTGACTTAATGGCGCTGATCATGTGACTGATCATGCGCTGATCATGTTTGCTATCATACACTGATCATGTGCCTCTGGAGGCAATAAACAAAGAGCTGAGTAGGCACGAATCAAACAGTCAGCAGGCAATAATCATGGAACTCAGGTGTGAGGAATCATGCTGCTCAGCTGGCAATAATCAAGCAGCTGAGCAGGCAGGAATTACGCAGCACAGCTGGCAATTGTCAAGCAGATGACAGGCAGGAATCGTGCAGCTCAGCTGGCAATTGTCAAGCAGATGAGCAGACAGTAATCACGCAGCTCAGCAGGCCCAGATCACGTGACTGAGCATGCACTGTTCACGTGGCTGATCATACACTGATCACGTGATGATCATGCACTGATCACTTGGATATCATGCACTGATCACGTGGCTGATCATACACTGTTCACGTGTCTGACCATGCACTGATCACGTGGCTGATCATACACTGCTCACGTAACTGATCATGCACTGATCACGTGGCTATCATGCACTGATCACGTGGCTGAACATGCACTGTTCACGTGGCTGATCACACACCTGTCACGTGACATATCATGCACTGATCACGTGGCACTCATGCACTGATCACGTGGCTGATCATACTCTGCTCACGTAACTCATGCACACATCACGTGGCTATCATGCACTGCTCACGTGGCTCGTCATGGAATGATCACGTAGCAACCATATACTGGTCACGTGACTGATCATGCAAAGATCACGTAAATGATCATGCACTGTTCACGTGACTGATCATGTACTGATCACGTGACTGATCATGCACTGATCACGTGGCTATCATGCTCTGCTCACGTGGCTGATCATGCAACGATCACGTAGCAACCATGTACTGGTCACGTGACTGATCATGCACTGATCACGTAATTGATCCTGCACTGATCACGTGGCTCATCATGCACTGATCACGTGGCTGATCACACATGTATCACGTGACTGATCATGCACTGATCCCGTGGCTCTCATGCACTGATCACGTGGCTGTCATGCACTGATCACGTGGATATCATGCACTGATCACGTGGCTGATCACACACGTATCACATGACTGATCATGCACTGATCACGTGGCTATCATGCACTGATCACGTGGCTATCATGCACTGATCACGTGGCTGATCATGCAATGATCACGTAGCTACCATGTACTGGTCACGTGACTGATCATGCACTGATCACGTAATTGATCATGCACTGATCATGTGGCTGATCATGCACTGATCACGTGGCTGATCATACACTGATCACATAACTGATCATGCACTGATCACGTGACTGATCATGCACTGATCACGTGGCTATCATGCACTGATCACTTGGCTGACATACACTGATCACGTGCCTGGTCATGCACTGATCACGTGGCTGATCATGCACTGATCACGTGACTGATCATGCACTGATCTCGTGTCTGATCATGCACTGATCACGTGGCTATCATGCACTGCTCACGTGGCTGATCATGCCATGATCACGCAGCTACCATGTACTGGTCACATGACTGATCATGCACTGATCACGTGACTGATCATGCAGTGATCACGTGGCTATCATGAACTACTCACGTGGCTGATCATGCAATGATCATGTAGCTACCATGTACAGGTCACGTGAATGATCATACACCCATCAGGTGACTGATCATGCACTGATCACGTGGCTATCATGCACTGATCACGAGACTGATCATGCACTGTTCACGTCTATATCATGCACTGATCACATGACTGCCCGTGCACTGATCACGTGGATGATCATACACTAATCTTGTGACAGATCATGCACTGATCACGTGGCTGATCATGCACTGATACCGTGACTGAGCATGGACTGATCACATGACTATCATGTAGTGATCACGTGACTTAATGGCGCTGATCATGTGACTGATCATGCGCTGATCATGTTTGCTATCATACACTGATCATGTGCCTCTGGAGGCAATAAACAAAGAGCTGAGTAGGCACGAATCAAACAGTCAGCAGGCAATAATCATGGAACTCAGGTGTGAGGAATCATGCTGCTCAGCTGGCAATAATCAAGCAGCTGAGCAGGCAGGAATTACGCAGCACAGCTGGCAATTGTCAAGCAGATGACAGGCAGGAATCGTGCAGCTCAGCTGGCAATTGTCAAGCAGATGAGCAGACAGTAATCACGCAGCTCAGCAGGCCCAGATCACGTGACTGAGCATGCACTGTTCACGTGGCTGATCATACACTGATCACGTGATGATCATGCACTGATCACTTGGATATCATGCACTGATCACGTGGCTGATCATACACTGTTCACGTGTCTGACCATGCACTGATCACGTGGCTGATCATACACTGCTCACGTAACTGATCATGCACTGATCACGTGGCTATCATGCACTGATCACGTGGCTGAACATGCACTGTTCACGTGGCTGATCACACACCTGTCACGTGACATATCATGCACTGATCACGTGGCACTCATGCACTGATCACGTGGCTGATCATACTCTGCTCACGTAACTCATGCACACATCACGTGGCTATCATGCACTGCTCACGTGGCTCGTCATGGAATGATCACGTAGCAACCATATACTGGTCACGTGACTGATCATGCAAAGATCACGTAAATGATCATGCACTGTTCACGTGACTGATCATGTACTGATCACGTGACTGATCATGCACTGATCACGTGGCTATCATGCTCTGCTCACGTGGCTGATCATGCAACGATCACGTAGCAACCATGTACTGGTCACGTGACTGATCATGCACTGATCACGTAATTGATCCTGCACTGATCACGTGGCTCATCATGCACTGATCACGTGGCTGATCACACATGTATCACGTGACTGATCATGCACTGATCACGTGGCTCTCATGCACTGATCACGTGGCTGTCATGCACTGATCACGTGGATATCATGCACTGATCACGTGGCTGATCACACACGTATCACATGACTGATCATGCACTGATCACGTGGCTATCATGCACTGATCACGTGGCTATCATGCACTGATCACGTGGCTGATCATGCAATGATCACGTAGCTACCATGTACTGGTCACGTGACTGATCATGCACTGATCACGTAATTGATCATGCACTGATCATGTGGCTGATCATGCACTGATCACGTGGCTGATCATACACTGATCACATAACTGATCATGCACTGATCACGTGACTGATCATGCACTGATCACGTGGCTATCATGCACTGATCACTTGGCTGACATACACTGATCACGTGCCTGATCATGCACTGATCACGTGGCTGATCATGCACTGATCACGTGACTGATCATGCACTGATCACGTGTCTGATCATGCACTGATCACGTGGCTATCATGCACTGCTCACGTGGCTGATCATGCCATGATCACGCAGCTACCATGTACTGGTCACATGACTGATCATGCACTGATCACGTGACTGATCATGCAGTGATCACGTGGCTATCATGCACTACTCACGTGGCTGATCATGCAATGATCATGTAGCTACCATGTACAGGTCACGTGAATGATCATACACCCATCAGGTGACTGATCATGCACTGATCACGTGGCTATCATGCACTGATCACGAGACTGATCATGCACTGTTCACGTCTATATCATGCACTGATCACATGACTGCCCATGCACTGATCACGTGGATGATCATACACTAATCTTGTGACAGATCATGCACTGATCACGTGGCTGATCATGCACTGATACCGTGACTGAGCATGGACTGATCACATGACTATCATGTAGTGATCACGTGACTTAATGGCGCTGATCATGTGACTGATCATGCGCTGATCATGTTTGCTATCATACACTGATCATGTGCCTCTGGAGGCAATAAACAAAGAGCTGAGTAGGCACGAATCAAACAGTCAGCAGGCAATAATCATGGAACTCAGGTGTGAGGAATCATGCTGCTCAGCTGGCAATAATCAAGCAGCTGAGCAGGCAGGAATTACGCAGCACAGCTGGCAATTGTCAAGCAGATGACAGGCAGGAATCGTGCAGCTCAGCTGGCAATTGTCAAGCAGATGAGCAGACAGTAATCACGCAGCTCAGCAGGCCCAGATCACGTGACTGAGCATGCACTGTTCACGTGGCTGATCATACACTGATCACGTGATGATCATGCACTGATCACTTGGATATCATGCACTGATCACGTGGCTGATCATACACTGTTCACGTGTCTGACCATGCACTGATCACGTGGCTGATCATACACTGCTCACGTAACTGATCATGCACTGATCACGTGGCTATCATGCACTGATCACGTGGCTGAACATGCACTGTTCACGTGGCTGATCACACACCTGTCACGTGACATATCATGCACTGATCACGTGGCACTCATGCACTGATCACGTGGCTGATCATACTCTGCTCACGTAACTCATGCACACATCACGTGGCTATCATGCACTGCTCACGTGGCTCGTCATGGAATGATCACGTAGCAACCATATACTGGTCACGTGACTGATCATGCAAAGATCACGTAAATGATCATGCACTGTTCACGTGACTGATCATGTACTGATCACGTGACTGATCATGCACTGATCACGTGGCTATCATGCACTGCTCACGTGGCTGATCATGCAACGATCACGTAGCAACCATGTACTGGTCACGTGACTGATCATGCACTGATCACGTAATTGATCCTGCACTGATCACGTGGCTCATCATGCACTGATCACGTGGCTGATCACACATGTATCACGTGACTGATCATGCACTGATCACGTGGCTCTCATGCACTGATCACGTGGCTGTCATGCACTGATCACGTGGATATCATGCACTGATCACGTGGCTGATCACACACGTATCACATGACTGATCATGCACTGATCACGTGGCTATCATGCACTGATCACGTGGCTATCATGCACTGATCACGTGGCTGATCATGCAATGATCACGTAGCTACCATGTACTGGTCACGTGACTGATCATGCACTGATCACGTAATTGATCATGCACTGATCATGTGGCTGATCATGCACTGATCACGTGGCTGATCATACACTGATCACATAACTGATCATGCACTGATCACGTGACTGATCATGCACTGATCACGTGGCTATCATGCACTGATCACTTGGCTGGACATACACTGATCACGTGCCTGGTCATGCACTGATCACGTGGCTGATCATGCACTGATCACGTGACTGATCATGCACTGATCTCGTGTCTGATCATGCACTGATCACGTGGCTATCATGCACTGCTCACGTGGCTGATCATGCCATGATCACGCAGCTACCATGTACTGGTCACATGACTGATCATGCACTGATCACGTGACTGATCATGCAGTGATCACGTGGCTATCATGCACTACTCACGTGGCTGATCATGCAATGATCATGTAGCTACCATGTACAGGTCACGTGAATGATCATACACCCATCAGGTGACTGATCATGCACTGATCACGTGGCTATCATGCACTGATCACGAGACTGATCATGCACTGATCACGTCTATATCATGCACTGATCACATGACTGCCCATGCACTGATCACGTGGATGATCATACACTAATCTTGTGACAGATCATGCACTGATCACGTGGCTGATCATGCACTGATACCGTGACTGAGCATGGACTGATCACATGACTATCATGTAGTGATCACGTGACTTAATGGCGCTGATCATGTGACTGATCATGCGCTGATCATGTTTGCTATCATACACTGATCATGTGCCTCTGGAGGCAATAAACAAAGAGCTGAGTAGGCACGAATCAAACAGTCAGCAGGCAATAATCATGGAACTCAGGTGTGAGGAATCATGCTGCTCAGCTGGCAATAATCAAGCAGCTGAGCAGGCAGGAATTACGCAGCACAGCTGGCAATTGTCAAGCAGATGACAGGCAGGAATCGTGCAGCTCAGCTGGCAATTGTCAAGCAGATGAGCAGACAGTAATCACGCAGCTCAGCAGGCCCAGATCACGTGACTGAGCATGCACTGTTCACGTGGCTGATCATACACTGATCACGTGATGATCATGCACTGATCACTTGGATATCATGCACTGATCACGTGGCTGATCATACACTGCTCACGTAACTGATCATGCACTGATCACGTGGCTATCATGCACTGATCACGTGGCTGAACATGCACTGTTCACGTGGCTGATCACACACCTGTCACGTGACATATCATGCACTGATCACGTGGCACTCATGCACTGATCACGTGGCTGATCATACTCTGCTCACGTAACTCATGCACACATCACGTGGCTATCATGCACTGCTCACGTGGCTCGTCATGGAATGATCACGTAGCAACCATATACTGGTCACGTGACTGATCATGCAAAGATCACGTAAATGATCATGCACTGTTCACGTGACTGATCATGTACTGATCACGTGACTGATCATGCACTGATCACGTGGCTATCATGCTCTGCTCACGTGGCTGATCATGCAACGATCACGTAGCAACCATGTACTGGTCACGTGACTGATCATGCACTGATCACGTAATTGATCCTGCACTGATCACGTGGCTCATCATGCACTGATCACGTGGCTGATCACACATGTATCACGTGACTGATCATGCACTGATCACGTGGCTCTCATGCACTGATCACGTGGCTGTCATGCACTGATCACGTGGATATCATGCACTGATCACGTGGCTGATCACACACGTATCACATGACTGATCATGCACTGATCACGTGGCTATCATGCACTGATCACGTGGCTATCATGCACTGATCACGTGGCTGATCATGCAATGATCACGTAGCTACCATGTACTGGTCACGTGACTGATCATGCACTGATCACGTAATTGATCATGCACTGATCATGTGGCTGATCATGCACTGATCACGTGGCTGATCATACACTGATCACATAACTGATCATGCACTGATCACGTGACTGATCATGCACTGATCACGTGGCTATCATGCACTGATCACTTGGCTGACATACACTGATCACGTGCCTGATCATGCACTGATCACGTGGCTGATCATGCACTGATCACGTGACTGATCATGCACTGATCTCGTGTCTGATCATGCACTGATCACGTGGCTATCATGCACTGCTCACGTGGCTGATCATGCCATGATCACGCAGCTACCATGTACTGGTCACATGACTGATCATGCACTGATCACGTGACTGATCATGCAGTGATCACGTGGCTATCATGAACTACTCACGTGGCTGATCATGCAATGATCATGTAGCTACCATGTACAGGTCACGTGAATGATCATACACCCATCAGGTGACTGATCATGCACTGATCACGTGGCTATCATGCACTGATCACGAGACTGATCATGCACTGTTCACGTCTATATCATGCACTGATCACATGACTGCCCGTGCACTGATCACGTGGATGATCATACACTAATCTTGTGACAGATCATGCACTGATCACGTGGCTGATCATGCACTGATACCGTGACTGAGCATGGACTGATCACATGACTATCATGTAGTGATCACGTGACTTAATGGCGCTGATCATGTGACTGATCATGCGCTGATCATGTTTGCTATCATACACTGATCATGTGCCTCTGGAGGCAATAAACAAAGAGCTGAGTAGGCACGAATCAAACAGTCAGCAGGCAATAATCATGGAACTCAGGTGTGAGGAATCATGCTGCTCAGCTGGCAATAATCAAGCAGCTGAGCAGGCAGGAATTACGCAGCACAGCTGGCAATTGTCAAGCAGATGACAGGCAGGAATCGTGCAGCTCAGCTGGCAATTGTCAAGCAGATGAGCAGACAGTAATCACGCAGCTCAGCAGGCCCAGATCACGTGACTGAGCATGCACTGTTCACGTGGCTGATCATACACTGATCACGTGATGATCATGCACTGATCACTTGGATATCATGCACTGATCACGTGGCTGATCATACACTGTTCACGTGTCTGACCATGCACTGATCACGTGGCTGATCATACACTGCTCACGTAACTGATCATGCACTGATCACGTGGCTATCATGCACTGATCACGTGGCTGAACATGCACTGTTCACGTGGCTGATCACACACCTGTCACGTGACATATCATGCACTGATCACGTGGCACTCATGCACTGATCACGTGGCTGATCATACTCTGCTCACGTAACTCATGCACACATCACGTGGCTATCATGCACTGCTCACGTGGCTCGTCATGGAATGATCACGTAGCAACCATATACTGGTCACGTGACTGATCATGCAAAGATCACGTAAATGATCATGCACTGTTCACGTGACTGATCATGTACTGATCACGTGACTGATCATGCACTGATCACGTGGCTATCATGCTCTGCTCACGTGGCTGATCATGCAACGATCACGTAGCAACCATGTACTGGTCACGTGACTGATCATGCACTGATCACGTAATTGATCCTGCACTGATCACGTGGCTCATCATGCACTGATCACGTGGCTGATCACACATGTATCACGTGACTGATCATGCACTGATCCCGTGGCTCTCATGCACTGATCACGTGGCTGTCATGCACTGATCACGTGGATATCATTCACTGATCATGTGGCTGATCACACACGTATCACATGACTGATCATGCACTGATCACGTGGCTATCATGCACTGATCACGTGGCTATCATGCACTGATCACGTGGCTGATCAGGCAATGATCACGTAGCTACCATACTGGTCACGTGACTGATCATGCACTGATCACGTAATTGATCATGCACTGATCATGTGGCTGATCATGCACTGATCACGTGGCTGATCATACACTGATCACATAACTGATCATGCACTGATCACGTGACTGATCATGCACTGATCACGTGGCTATCATGCACTGATCACTTGGCTGACATACACTGATCACGTGCCTGGTCATGCACTGATCACGTGGCTGATCATGCACTGATCACGTGACTGATCATGCACTGATCACGTGTCTGATCATGCACTGATCACGTGGCTATCATGCACTGCTCACGTGGCTGATCATGCCATGATCACGCAGCTACCATGTACTGGTCACATGACTGATCATGCACTGATCACGTGACTGATCATGCAGTGATCACGTGGCTATCATGAACTACTCACGTGGCTGATCATGCAATGATCATGTAGCTACCATGTACAGGTCACGTGAATGATCATACACCCATCAGGTGACTGATCATGCACTGATCACGTGGCTATCATGCACTGATCACGAGACTGATCATGCACTGTTCACGTCTATATCATGCACTGATCACATGACTGCCCATGCACTGATCACGTGGATGATCATACACTAATCTTGTGACAGATCATGCACTGATCACGTGGCTGATCATGCACTGATACCGTGACTGAGCATGGACTGATCACATGACTATCATGTAGTGATCACGTGACTTAATGGCGCTGATCATGTGACTGATCATGCGCTGATCATGTTTGCTATCATACACTGATCATGTGCCTCTGGAGGCAATAAACAAAGAGCTGAGTAGGCACGAATCAAACAGTCAGCAGGCAATAATCATGGAACTCAGGTGTGAGGAATCATGCTGCTCAGCTGGCAATAATCAAGCAGCTGAGCAGGCAGGAATTACGCAGCACAGCTGGCAATTGTCAAGCAGATGACAGGCAGGAATCGTGCAGCTCAGCTGGCAATTGTCAAGCAGATGAGCAGACAGTAATCACGCAGCTCAGCAGGCCCAGATCACGTGACTGAGCATGCACTGTTCACGTGGCTGATCATACACTGATCACGTGATGATCATGCACTGATCACTTGGATATCATGCACTGATCACGTGGCTGATCATACACTGTTCACGTGTCTGACCATGCACTGATCACGTGGCTGATCATACACTGCTCACGTAACTGATCATGCACTGATCACGTGGCTATCATGCACTGATCACGTGGCTGAACATGCACTGTTCACGTGGCTGATCACACACCTGTCACGTGACATATCATGCACTGATCACGTGGCACTCATGCACTGATCACGTGGCTGATCATACTCTGCTCACGTAACTCATGCACACATCACGTGGCTATCATGCACTGCTCACGTGGCTCGTCATGGAATGATCACGTAGCAACCATATACTGGTAACGTGACTGATCATGCAAAGATCACGTAAATGATCATGCACTGTTCACGTGACTGATCATGTACTGATCACGTGACTGATCATGCACTGATCACGTGGCTATCATGCTCTGCTCACGTGGCTGATCATGCAACGATCACGTAGCAACCATGTACTGGTCACGTGACTGATCATGCACTGATCACGTAATTGATCATGCACTGATCACGTGGCTCATCATGCACTGATCACGTGGCTGATCACACATGTATCACGTGACTGATCATGCACTGATCACGTGGCTCTCATGCACTGATCACGTGGCTGTCATGCACTGATCACGTGGATATCATGCACTGATCACGTGGCTGATCACACACGTATCACATGACTGATCATGCACTGATCACGTGGCTATCATGCACTGATCACGTGGCTATCATGCACTGATCACGTGGCTGATCATGCAATGATCACGTAGCTACCATGTACTGGTCACGTGACTGATCATGCACTGATCACGTAATTGATCATGCACTGATCACGTGGCTGATCATGCACTGATCACGTGGCTGATCATGCACTGATCACGTGACTGATCATGCACTGATCACGTGACTGATCATGCACTGATCACGTGGCTATCATGCACTGATCACGTGGCTGATCATGCACTGATCACGTAGCTACATGCACTGATCACGTGACTGATCATGCACTGATCACGTAATTGATCATGCACTGATCACGTGGCTGATCATGCACTGATCACGTGGCTGATCATGCACTGATCACGTGACTGATCATGCACTGATCACGTGGCTGATCATGCACTGATCACGTGGCTGATCATGCACTGATCACGTGACTGATCATGCACTGATCACGTGTCTGATCATGCACTGATCACGTGGCTATCATGCACTGCTCACGTGGCTGATCATGCCATGATCACGCAGCTACCATGTACTGGTCACATGACTGATCATGCACTGATCACGTGACTGATCATGCAGTGATCACGTGGCTATCATGCACTACTCACGTGGCTGATCATGCAATGATCATGTAGCTACCATGTACAGGTCACGTGAATGATCATACACCCATCAGGTGACTGATCATGCACTGATCACGTGGCTATCATGCACTGATCACGAGACTGATCATGCACTGATCACGTCTATATCATGCACTGATCACATGACTGCCCATGCACTGATCACGTGGATGATCATACACTAATCTTGTGACAGATCATGCACTGATCACGTGGCTGATCATGCACTGATACCGTGACTGAGCATGGACTGATCACATGACTATCATGTAGTGATCACGTGACTTAATGGCGCTGATCATGTGACTGATCATGCGCTGATCATGTTTGCTATCATACACTGATCATGTGCCTCTGGAGGCAATAAACAAAGAGCTGAGTAGGCACGAATCAAACAGTCAGCAGGCAATAATCATGGAACTCAGCTGTGAGGAATCATGCTGCTCAGCTGGCAATAATCAAGCAGCTGAGCAGGCAGGAATTACGCAGCACAGCTGGCAATTGTCAAGCAGATGACAGGCAGGAATCGTGCAGCTCAGCTGGCAATTGTCAAGCAGATGAGCAGACAGTAATCACGCAGCTCAGCAGGCCCAGATCACGTGACTGAGCATGCACTGTTCACGTGGCTGATCATACACTGATCACGTGATGATCATGCACTGATCACTTGGATATCATGCACTGATCACGTGGCTGATCATACACTGTTCACGTGTCTGACCATGCACTGATCACGTGGCTGATCATACACTGCTCACGTAACTGATCATGCACTGATCACGTGGCTATCATGCACTGATCACGTGGCTGAACATGCACTGTTCACGTGGCTGATCACACACCTGTCACGTGACATATCATGCACTGATCACGTGGCACTCATGCACTGATCACGTGGCTGATCATACTCTGCTCACGTAACTCATGCACACATCACGTGGCTATCATGCACTGCTCACGTGGCTCGTCATGGAATGATCACGTAGCAACCATATACTGGTCACGTGACTGATCATGCAAAGATCACGTAAATGATCATGCACTGTTCACGTGACTGATCATGTACTGATCACGTGACTGATCATGCACTGATCACGTGGCTATCATGCTCTGCTCACGTGGCTGATCATGCAACGATCACGTAGCAACCATGTACTGGTCACGTGACTGATCATGCACTGATCACGTAATTGATCCTGCACTGATCACGTGGCTCATCATGCACTGATCACGTGGCTGATCACACATGTATCACGTGACTGATCATGCACTGATCACGTGGCTCTCATGCACTGATCACGTGGCTGTCATGCACTGATCACGTGGATATCATGCACTGATCACGTGGCTGATCACACACGTATCACATGACTGATCATGCACTGATCACGTGGCTATCATGCACTGATCACGTGGCTGATCATGCACTGATCACGTGGCTGATCATGCACTGATCACGTGACTGATCATGCACTGATCACGTGACTGATCATGCACTGATCACGTGGCTATCATGCACTGATCACGTGGCTGATCATGCACTGATCACGTAGCTACCATGCACTGATCACGTGACTGATCATGCACTGATCACGTGACTGATCATGCACTGATCACGTGGCTGATCATGCACTGATCACGTGGCTGATCATGCACTGATCACGTGACTGATCATGCACTGATCACGTGACTGATCATGCACTGATCACGTGGCTGATCATGCACTGATCACGTGACTGATCATGCACTGATCACGTGACTGATCATGCACTGATCACGTGGCTATCATGCACTGATCACGTGGCTGATCATGCACTGATCACGTGGCTGATCACACACTGATCACGTGACTATCATGCACTGATCACGTGGCACTCATGCACTGATCACGTGGCTGATCATACACTGATCACGTAACTCATGCACTGATCACGTGGCTATCATGCACTGATCACGTGGCTGTCATGCAATGATCACGTAGCAACCATATACTGGTCACGTGACTGATCATGCACTGATCACGTAAATGATCATGCACTGATCACGTGACTGATCATGCACTGATCACGTGACTGATCATGCACTGATCACGTGGCTATCATGCACTGATCACGTGGCTGATCATGCACGATCACGTAGCAACCATGTACTGGTCACGTGACTGATCATGCACTGATCACGTAATTGATCATGCACTGATCACGTGGCTGATCATGCACTGATCACGTGGCTGATCACACATGATCACGTGACTGATCATGCACTGATCACGTGGCTATCATGCACTGATCACGTGGCTGATCATGCACTGATCACGTGGCTATCATGCACTGATCACGTGGCTGATCATGCACTGATCACGTAACTGATCATGCACTGATCACGTGGCTATCATGCACTGATCACGTGGCTGATCATGCACTGATCACGTGGCTGATCACACACTGTCACGTGACTATCATGCACTGATCACGTGGAACTCATGCACTGATCACGTGGCTGATCATACACTGATCACGTGACTCATGCACTGATCACGTGGCTATCATGCACTGATCACGTGGCTGTCATGCACTGATCACGTAGCTACCATATACTGGTCACGTGACTGATCATGGATCACGTAGCTATCATGCACTGATCACGTGACTGATCATGCACTGATCACGTGACTGATCATGCACTGATCACGTGGCTGATCATGCACTGATCACGTGGCTGATCATGCACTGATCACGTAACTGATCATGCACTGATCACGTGACTGATCATGCACTGATCACGTGGCTATCATGCACTGATCACGTGGCTGACATACACTGATCACGTGCTGGTCATGCACTGATCACGTGGCTGATCATGCACTGATCACGTGACTGATCATGCACTGATCACGTGTCTGATCATGCACTGATCACGTGGCTATCATGCACTGCTCACGTGGCTGATCATGCCATGATCACGCAGCTACCATGTACTGGTCACATGACTGATCATGCACTGATCACGTGACTGATCATGCAGTGATCACGTGGCTATCATGCACTACTCACGTGGCTGATCATGCAATGATCATGTAGCTACCATGTACAGGTCACGTGAATGATCATACACCCATCAGGTGACTGATCATGCACTGATCACGTGGCTATCATGCACTGATCACGAGACTGATCATGCACTGATCACGTCTATATCATGCACTGATCACATGACTGCCCATGCACTGATCACGTGGATGATCATACACTAATCATGTGACAGATCATGCACTGATCACGTGGCTGATCATGCACTGATACCGTGACTGAGCATGGACTGATCACATGACTATCATGTAGTGATCACGTGACTTAATGGCGCTGATCATGTGACTGATCATGCGCTGATCATGTTTGCTATCATACACTGATCATGTGCCTCTGGAGGCAATAAACAAAGAGCTGAGTAGGCACGAATCAAACAGTCAGCAGGCAATAATCATGGAACTCAGGTGTGAGGAATCATGCTGCTCAGCTGGCAATAATCAAGCAGCTGAGCAGGCAGGAATTACGCAGCACAGCTGGCAATTGTCAAGCAGATGACAGGCAGGAATCGTGCAGCTCAGCTGGCAATTGTCAAGCAGATGAGCAGACAGTAATCACGCAGCTCAGCAGGCCCAGATCACGTGACTGAGCATGCACTGTTCACGTGGCTGATCATACACTGATCACG
Source organism: Bos javanicus (assembly GCF_032452875.1). NCBI lineage: Eukaryota > Metazoa > Chordata > Mammalia > Artiodactyla > Bovidae > Bos > Bos javanicus. Next base: position 95,111 of record NW_026894084.1, on the reverse strand, counting down.
TGATGATCATGCACTGATCACTTGGATATCATGCACTGATCACGTGGCTGATCATACACTGTTCACGTGTCTGACCATGCACTGATCACGTGGCTGATCATACACTGCTCACGTAACTGATCATGCACTGATCACGTGGCTATCATGCACTGATCACGTGGCTGAACATGCACTGTTCACGTGGCTGATCACACACCTGTCACGTGACATATCATGCACTGATCACGTGGCACTCATGCACTGATCACGTGGCTGATCATACTCTGCTCACGTAACTCATGCACACATCACGTGGCTATCATGCACTGCTCACGTGGCTCGTCATGGAATGATCACGTAGCAACCATATACTGGTCACGTGACTGATCATGCAAAGATCACGTAAATGATCATGCACTGTTCACGTGACTGATCATGTACTGATCACGTGACTGATCATGCACTGATCACGTGGCTATCATGCTCTGCTCACGTGGCTGATCATGCAACGATCACGTAGCAACCATGTACTGGTCACGTGACTGATCATGCACTGATCACGTAATTGATCCTGCACTGATCACGTGGCTCATCATGCACTGATCACGTGGCTGATCACACATGTATCACGTGACTGATCATGCACTGATCACGTGGCTCTCATGCACTGATCACGTGGCTGTCATGCACTGATCACGTGGATATCATGCACTGATCACGTGGCTGATCATGCACTGATCACGTGACTGATCATGCACTGATCACGTGGCTATCATGCACTGATCACGTGGCTGATCATGCACTGATCACGTGGCTGATCACACTGATCACGTGACTATCATGCACTGATCACGTGGACTCATGCACTGATCACGTGGCTGATCATGCACTGATCACGTGACTCATGCACTGATCACGTGGCTATCATGCACTGATCACGTGGCTGATCATGCACTGATCACGTGGCTATCATGCACTGATCACGTGACTGATCATGGATCACGTAGCTATCATGCACTGATCACGTGACTGATCATGCACTGATCACGTGATTGATCATGCACTGATCACGTGGCTGATCATGCACTGATCACGTGGCTGATCATGCACTGATCACATGACTGATCATGCACTGATCACGTGACTGATCATGCACTGATCACGTGGCTATCATGCACTGATCACTTGGCTGACATACACTGATCACGTGCTGGTCATGCACTGATCACGTGGCTGATCATGCACTGATCACGTGACTGATCATGCACTGATCACGTGTCTGATCATGCACTGATCACGTGGCTATCATGCACTGCTCACGTGGCTGATCATGCCATGATCACGCAGCTACCATGTACTGGTCACATGACTGATCATGCACTGATCACGTGACTGATCATGCAGTGATCACGTGGCTATCATGCACTACTCACGTGGCTGATCATGCAATGATCATGTAGCTACCATGTACAGGTCACGTGAATGATCATACACCCATCAGGTGACTGATCATGCACTGATCACGTGGCTATCATGCACTGATCACGAGACTGATCATGCACTGTTCACGTCTATATCATGCACTGATCACATGACTGCCCATGCACTGATCACGTGGATGATCATACACTAATCTTGTGACAGATCATGCACTGATCACGTGGCTGATCATGCACTGATACCGTGACTGAGCATGGACTGATCACATGACTATCATGTAGTGATCACGTGACTTAATGGCGCTGATCATGTGACTGATCATGCGCTGATCATGTTTGCTATCATACACTGATCATGTGCCTCTGGAGGCAATAAACAAAGAGCTGAGTAGGCACGAATCAAACAGTCAGCAGGCAATAATCATGGAACTCAGGTGTGAGGAATCATGCTGCTCAGCTGGCAATAATCAAGCAGCTGAGCAGGCAGGAATTACGCAGCACAGCTGGCAATTGTCAAGCAGATGACAGGCAGGAATCGTGCAGCTCAGCTGGCAATTGTCAAGCAGATGAGCAGACAGTAATCACGCAGCTCAGCAGGCCCAGATCACGTGACTGAGCATGCACTGTTCACGTGGCTGATCATACACTGATCACGTGATGATCATGCACTGATCACTTGGATATCATGCACTGATCACGTGGCTGATCATACACTGTTCACGTGTCTGACCATGCACTGATCACGTGGCTGATCATACACTGCTCACGTAACTGATCATGCACTGATCACGTGGCTATCATGCACTGATCACGTGGCTGAACATGCACTGTTCACGTGGCTGATCACACACCTGTCACGTGACATATCATGCACTGATCACGTGGCACTCATGCACTGATCACGTGGCTGATCATACTCTGCTCACGTAACTCATGCACACATCACGTGGCTATCATGCACTGCTCACGTGGCTCGTCATGGAATGATCACGTAGCAACCATATACTGGTCACGTGACTGATCATGCAAAGATCACGTAAATGATCATGCACTGTTCACGTGACTGATCATGTACTGATCACGTGACTGATCATGCACTGATCACGTGGCTATCATGCTCTGCTCACGTGGCTGATCATGCAACGATCACGTAGCAACCATGTACTGGTCACGTGACTGATCATGCACTGATCACGTAATTGATCCTGCACTGATCACGTGGCTCATCATGCACTGATCACGTGGCTGATCACACATGTATCACGTGACTGATCATGCACTGATCACGTGGCTCTCATGCACTGATCACGTGGCTGTCATGCACTGATCACGTGGATATCATGCACTGATCACGTGGCTGATCATACACTGATCACGTGACTGATCATGCACTGATCACGTGGCTATCATGCACTGATCACGTGGCTGATCATGCACTGATCACGTGGCTGATCATGCACTGATCACGTGACTATCATGCACTGATCACGTGGAACTCATGCACTGATCACGTGGCTGATCATACACTGATCACGTAACTCATGCACTGATCACGTGGCTATCATGCACTGATCACGTGGCTGATCATGCACTGATCACGTGGCTATCATGCACTGATCACGTGACTGATCATGGATCACGTAGCTATCATGCACTGATCACGTGACTGATCATGCACTGATCACGTGACTGATCATGCACTGATCACGTGGCTGATCATGCACTGATCACGTGGCTGATCATGCACTGATCACGTGACTGATCATGCACTGATCACGTGACTGATCATGCACTGATCACGTGGCTATCATGCACTGATCACGTGGCTGATCATGCACTGATCACGTGCTGATCATGCACTGATCACGTGGCTGATCATGCACTGATCACGTGACTGATCATGCACTGATCACGTGACTGATCATGCACTGATCACGTGGCTATCATGCACTGATCACGTGGCTGATCATGCATGATCACGCAGCTACCATGTACTGATCACATGACTGATCATGCACTGATCACGTGACTGATCATGCACTGATCACGTGGCTATCATGCACTACTCACGTGGCTGATCATGCAATGATCATGTAGCTACCATGTACAGGTCACGTGAATGATCATACACTGATCAGGTGACTGATCATGCACTGATCACGTGGCTATCATGCACTGATCACGTGACTGATCATGCACTGATCACGTGGATATCATGCACTGATCACATGACTGCCCATGCACTGATCACGTGGCTGATCATGCACTGATCACGTGATGATCATGCACTGATCACGTGGCTGATCATGCACTGATCACGTGGCTGATCATGCACTGATCACGTGATGATCATGCACTGATCACGTGGATATCATGCACTGATCACGTGGCTGATCATGCACTGATCACGTGTCTGATCATGCACTGATCACGTGGCTGATCATACACTGATCACGTAACTGATCATGCACTGATCACGTGGCTATCATGCACTGATCACGTGGCTGAACATGCACTGTTCACGTGGCTGATCACACACTGTCACGTGACATATCATGCACTGATCACGTGGCACTCATGCACTGATCACGTGGCTGATCATACACTGCTCACGTAACTCATGCACACATCACGTGGCTATCATGCACTGCTCACGTGGCTGTCATGCAATGATCACGTAGCAACCATATACTGGTCACGTGACTGATCATGCACTGATCACGTAAATGATCATGCACTGTTCACGTGACTGATCATGCACTGATCACGTGACTGATCATGCACTGATCACGTGGCTATCATGCACTGCTCACGTGGCTGATCATGCACGATCACGTAGCTACCATGTACTGGTCACGTGACTGATCATGCACTGATCACGTAATTGATCATGCACTGATCACGTGGCTGATCATGCACTGATCACGTGGCTGATCATACACTGATCACGTGACTGATCATGCACTGATCACGTGGCTGATCATGCACTGATCACGTGGCTATCATGCACTGATCACGTGGCTGATCATGCACTGATCACGTGACTGATCATGCACTGATCACGTGGCTGATCATGCACTGATCACGTGACTGATCATGCACTGATCACGTGGCTGATCATGCACTGATCACGTGGCTATCATGCACTGATCACGTGGCTGATCATGCATGATCACGTAGCTATCATGCACTGATCACGTGACTGATCATGCACTGATCACGTGACTGATCATGCACTGATCACGTGGCTGATCATGCACTGATCACGTGGCTGATCATGCACTGATCACGTGACTGATCATGCACTGATCACGTGGCTATCATGCACTGATCACGTGGCTGATCATGCACTGATCACGTGACTGATCATGCACTGATCACGTGTCTGATCATGCACTGATCACGTGGCTATCATGCACTGCTCACGTGGCTGATCATGCATGATCACGCAGCTACCATGTACTGGTCACATGACTGATCATGCACTGATCACGTGACTGATCATGCAGTGATCACGTGGCTATCATGCACTACTCACGTGGCTGATCATGCAATGATCATGTAGCTACCATGTACAGGTCACGTGAATGATCATACACCCATCAGGTGACTGATCATGCACTGATCACGTGGCTATCATGCACTGATCACGAGACTGATCATGCACTGATCACGTCTATATCATGCACTGATCACATGACTGCCCATGCACTGATCACGTGGATGATCATACACTAATCTTGTGACAGATCATGCACTGATCACGTGGCTGATCATGCACTGATACCGTGACTGAGCATGGACTGATCACATGACTATCATGTAGTGATCACGTGACTTAATGGCGCTGATCATGTGACTGATCATGCGCTGATCATGTTTGCTATCATACACTGATCATGTGCCTCTGGAGGCAATAAACAAAGAGCTGAGTAGGCACGAATCAAACAGTCAGCAGGCAATAATCATGGAACTCAGTGTGAGGAATCATGCTGCTCAGCTGGCAATAATCAAGCAGCTGAGCAGGCAGGAATTACGCAGCACAGCTGGCAATTGTCAAGCAGATGACAGGCAGGAATCGTGCAGCTCAGCTGGCAATTGTCAAGCAGATGAGCAGACAGTAATCACGCAGCTCAGCAGGCCCAGATCACGTGACTGAGCATGCACTGTTCACGTGGCTGATCATACACTGATCACGTGATGATCATGCACTGATCACTTGGATATCATGCACTGATCACGTGGCTGATCATACACTGCTCACGTAACTGATCATGCACTGATCACGTGGCTATCATGCACTGATCACGTGGCTGAACATGCACTGTTCACGTGGCTGATCACACACCTGTCACGTGACATATCATGCACTGATCACGTGGCACTCATGCACTGATCACGTGGCTGATCATACTCTGCTCACGTAACTCATGCACACATCACGTGGCTATCATGCACTGCTCACGTGGCTCGTCATGGAATGATCACGTAGCAACCATATACTGGTCACGTGACTGATCATGCACAGATCACGTAAATGATCATGCACTGTTCACGTGACTGATCATGTACTGATCACGTGACTGATCATGCACTGATCACGTGGCTATCATGCTCTGCTCACGTGGCTGATCATGCAACGATCACGTAGCAACCATGTACTGGTCACGTGACTGATCATGCACTGATCACGTAATTGATCCTGCACTGATCACGTGGCTCATCATGCACTGATCACGTGGCTGATCACACATGTATCACGTGACTGATCATGCACTGATCACGTGGCTCTCATGCACTGATCACGTGGCTGATCATGCACTGATCACGTGGATATCATGCACTGATCACGTGACTGATCATGCACTGATCACGTGGCTGATCATGCACTGATCACGTGACTGATCATGCACTGATCACGTGGCTGATCATGCACTGATCACGTGGCTGATCATGCACTGATCACGTGACTGATCATGCACTGATCACGTGACTGATCATGCACTGATCACGTGGCTATCATGCACTGATCACGTGGCTGATCATGCATGATCACGCAGCTACCATGTACTGGTCACATGACTGATCATGCACTGATCACGTGACTGATCATGCACTGATCACGTGGCTATCATGCACTACTCACGTGGCTGATCATGCAATGATCATGTAGCTACCATGTACTGGTCACGTGACTGATCATGCACTGATCACGTGACTGATCATGCACTGATCACGTCTATATCATGCACTGATCACATGACTGCCCATGCACTGATCACGTGGATGATCATACACTAATCATGTGACAGATCATGCACTGATCACGTGGCTGATCATGCACTGATACCGTGACTGAGCATGGACTGATCACATGACTATCATGTAGTGATCACGTGACTTAATGGCGCTGATCATGTGACTGATCATGCGCTGATCATGTTTGCTATCATACACTGATCATGTGCCTCTGGAGGCAATAAACAAAGAGCTGAGTAGGCACGAATCAAACAGTCAGCAGGCAATAATCATGGAACTCAGCTGTGAGGAATCATGCTGCTCAGCTGGCAATAATCAAGCAGCTGAGCAGGCAGGAATTACGCAGCACAGCTGGCAATTGTCAAGCAGATGACAGGCAGGAATCGTGCAGCTCAGCTGGCAATTGTCAAGCAGATGAGCAGACAGTAATCACGCAGCTCAGCAGGCCCAGATCACGTGACTGAGCATGCACTGTTCACGTGGCTGATCATACACTGATCACGTGATGATCATGCACTGATCACTTGGATATCATGCACTGATCACGTGGCTGATCATACACTGTTCACGTGTCTGACCATGCACTGATCACGTGGCTGATCATACACTGCTCACGTAACTGATCATGCACTGATCACGTGGCTATCATGCACTGATCACGTGGCTGATCATGCACTGATCACGTGGCTATCATGCACTGATCACGTGACTGATCATGCACTGATCACGTGGCTGATCATGCACTGATCACGTGGCTGATCACACATGATCACGTGACTGATCATGCACTGATCACGTGGCTATCATGCACTGATCACGTGGCTATCATGCACTGATCACGTGGCTGATCATGCACTGATCACGTGACTGATCATGCACTGATCACGTGACTGATCATGCACTGATCACGTGGCTATCATGCACTGATCACGTGGCTGATCATGCATGATCACGTAGCTACCATGTACTGGTCACGTGACTGATCATGCACTGATCACGTGACTGATCATGCACTGATCACGTGGCTATCATGCACTGATCACGTGGCTGATCATGCACTGATCACGTGACTGATCATGCACTGATCACGTCTATATCATGCACTGATCACATGACTGCCCATGCACTGATCACGTGGATGATCATACACTGATCACGTGACTGATCATGCACTGATCACGTGGCTGATCATGCACTGATACCGTGACTGAGCATGGACTGATCACATGACTATCATGTACTGATCACGTGACTTAATGGCGCTGATCATGTGACTGATCATGCACTGATCATGTTTGCTATCATACACTGATCATGTGCCTCTGGAGGCAATAAACAAAGAGCTGAGTAGGCACGAATCAAACAGTCAGCAGGCAATAATCATGGAACTCAGGTGTGAGGAATCATGCTGCTCAGCTGGCAATAATCAAGCAGCTGAGCAGGCAGGAATTATGCAGCACAGCTGGCAATTGTCAAGCAGATGACAGGCAGGAATCGTGCAGCTCAGCTGGCAATTGTCAAGCAGATGAGCAGACAGTAATCACGCAGCTCAGCAGGCCCTGATCACGTGACTGAGCATGCACTGTTCACGTGGCTGATCATACACTGATCACGTGATGATCATGCACTGATCACGTGGATATCATGCACTGATCACGTGGCTGATCATACACTGATCACGTGTCTGATCATGCACTGATCACGTGGCTGATCATGCACTGATCACGTAACTGATCATGCACTGATCACGTGGCTATCATGCACTGATCACGTGGCTGATCATGCACTGATCACGTGGCTGATCACACACTGTCACGTGATGATCATGCACTGATCACGTGGCTATCATGCACTGATCACGTGGCTGATCATGCACTGATCACGTGACTGATCATGCACTGATCACGTGGCTGATCATGCACTGATCACGTGACTGATCATGCACTGATCACGTGGCTATCATGCACTACTCACGTGGCTGATCATGCAATGATCATGTAGCTACCATGTACTGGTCACGTGACTGATCATGCACTGATCAGGTGACTGATCATGCACTGATCACGTGGCTGATCATGCACTGATCACGTGCCTGATCATGCACTGATCACGTGACAAATCATGCACTGATCACGTGGCTGATCATGCACTGATCACGTGCTGATCATGCACTGATCACGTGGCTGATCATGCACTGATACCGTGACTGAGCATGGACTGATCACATGACTATCATGTAGTGATCACGTGACTTAATGGCACTGATCATGTGACTGATCATGCGCTGATCATGTTTGCTATCATACACTGATCATGTGCCTCTGGAGGCAATAAACAAAGAGCTGAGTAGGCACGAATCAAACAGTCAGCAGGCAATAATCATGGAACTCAGCTGTGAGGAATCATGCTGCTCAGCTGGCAATAATCAAGCAGCTGAGCAGGCAGGAATTACGCAGCACAGCTGGCAATTGTCAAGCAGATGACAGGCAGGAATCGTGCAGCTCAGCTGGCAATTGTCAAGCAGATGAGCAGACAGTAATCACGCAGCTCAGCAGGCCCAGATCACGTGACTGAGCATGCACTGTTCACGTGGCTGATCATACACTGATCACGTGATGATCATGCACTGATCACGTGACTATCATGCACTGATCACGTGGCTGATCATACACTGTTCACGTGTCTGACCATGCACTGATCACGTGGCTGATCATACACTGCTCACGTAACTGATCATGCACTGATCACGTGGCTATCATGCACTGATCACGTGGCTGATCATGCACTGATCACGTGGCTATCATGCACTGATCACGTGACTGATCATGCACTGATCACGTGGCTGATCATGCACTGATCACGTGGCTGATCATGCACTGATCACGTGACTGATCATGCACTGATCACGTGGCTATCATGCACTGATCACGTGGCTGATCATGCACTGATCACGTAGCTACCATGTACTGGTCACGTGACTGATCATGCACTGATCACGTACTGATCATGCACTGATCACGTGGCTGATCATGCACTGATCACGTGACTGATCATGCACTGATCACGTGGCTATCATGCACTGATCACGTGGCTGATCATGCACTGATCACGTAGCTACCATGTACTGATCACGTGACTGATCATGCACTGATCACGTAATTGATCATGCACTGATCACGTGGCTGATCATGCACTGATCACGTGACTGATCATGCACTGATCACGTGACTGATCATGCACTGATCACGTGGCTATCATGCACTGATCACGTGGCTGATCATGCACTGATCACGTGCCTGATCATGCACTGATCACATGACTGATCATGCACTGATCACGTGACTGATCATGCACTGATCACGTGGCTATCATGCACTGATCACGTGGCTGATCATGCAATGATCACGTAGCTACCATGTACTGGTCACGTGACTGATCATGCACTGATCACGTGACTGATCATGCACTGATCACGTGGCTATCATGCACTGATCACGTGGCTGATCATGCACTGATCACGTGACTGATCATGCACTGATCACGTGACTGATCATGCACTGATCACGTGGCTATCATGCACTGATCACGTGGCTGATCATGCACTGATCACGTGGCTGATCATGCACTGATCACGTGGCTGATCATGCACTGATCACGTGGCTGATCATGCACTGATACCGTGACTGAGCATGGACTGATCACATGACTATCATGTAGTGATCACGTGACTTAATGGCGCTGATCATGTGACTGATCATGCGCTGATCATGTTTGCTATCATACACTGATCATGTGCCTCTGGAGGCAATAAACAAAGAGCTGAGTAGGCACGAATCAAACAGTCAGCAGGCAATAATCATGGAACTCAGCTGTGAGGAATCATGCTGCTCAGCTGGCAATAATCAAGCAGCTGAGCAGGCAGGAATTACGCAGCACAGCTGGCAATTGTCAAGCAGATGACAGGCAGGAATCGTGCAGCTCAGCTGGCAATTGTCAAGCAGATGAGCAGACAGTAATCACGCAGCTCAGCAGGCCCTGATCACGTGACTGAGCATGCACTGTTCACGTGGCTGATCATACACTGATCACGTGATGATCATGCACTGATCACGTGGATATCATGCACTGATCACGTGGCTGATCATACACTGATCACGTGTCTGACCATGCACTGATCACGTGGCTGATCATACACTGATCACGTAACTGATCATGCACTGATCACGTGGCTATCATGCACTGATCACGTGGCTGATCATGCACTGATCACGTGGCTATCATGCACTGATCACGTGACTGATCATGCACTGATCACGTGATTGATCATGCACTGATCACGTGGCTGATCATGCACTGATCACGTGGCTGATCACATGATCACGTGACTGATCATGCACTGATCACGTGGCTATCATGCACTGATCACGTGGCTGATCATGCACTGATCACGTGGCTGATCATGCACTGATCACGTGACTGATCATGCACTGATCACGTGACTGATCATGCACTGATCACGTGGCTATCATGCACTGATCACGTGGCTGATCATGCATGATCACGTAGCTACCATGTACTGGTCACGTGACTGATCATGCACTGATCACGTGACTGATCATGCACTGATCACGTGGCTATCATGCACTGATCACGTGGCTGATCATGCACTGATCACGTGACTGATCATGCACTGATCACGTCTATATCATGCACTGATCACATGACTGCCCATGCACTGATCACGTGGATGATCATACACTAATCATGTGACAGATCATGCACTGATCACGTGGCTGATCATGCACTGATACCGTGACTGAGCATGGACTGATCACATGACTATCATGTAGTGATCACGTGACTTAATGGCGCTGATCATGTGACTGATCATGCACTGATCATGTTTGCTATCATACACTGATCATGTGCCTCTGGAGGCAATAAACAAAGAGCTGAGTAGGCACGAATCAAACAGTCAGCAGGCAATAATCATGGAACTCAGGTGTGAGGAATCATGCTGCTCAGCTGGCAATAATCAAGCAGCTGAGCAGGCAGGAATTATGCAGCACAGCTGGCAATTGTCAAGCAGATGACAGGCAGGAATCGTGCAGCTCAGCTGGCAATTGTCAAGCAGATGAGCAGACAGTAATCACGCAGCTCAGCAGGCCCTGATCACGTGACTGAGCATGCACTGTTCACGTGGCTGATCATACACTGATCACGTGATGATCATGCACTGATCACGTGGATATCATGCACTGATCACGTGGCTGATCATACACTGATCACGTGTCTGACCATGCACTGATCACGTGGCTGATCATGCACTGATCACGTAACTGATCATGCACTGATCACGTGGCTATCATGCACTGATCACGTGGCTGATCATGCACTGATCACGTGGCTGATCACACACTGTCACGTGATGATCATGCACTGATCACGTGGCTATCATGCACTGATCACGTGGCTGATCATGCACTGATCACGTGACTGATCATGCACTGATCACGTGGCTGATCATGCACTGATCACGTGACTGATCATGCACTGATCACGTGGCTATCATGCACTACTCACGTGGCTGATCATGCAATGATCATGTAGCTACCATGTACTGGTCACGTGACTGATCATGCACTGATCACGTGACTGATCATGCACTGATCACGTGGCTGATCATGCACTGATCACGTGACTGATCATGCACTGATCACGTGACTGATCATGCACTGATCACGTGGCTATCATGCACTGATCACGTGGCTGATCATGCACTGATCACGTGGCTGATCATGCACTGATACCGTGACTGAGCATGGACTGATCACATGACTATCATGTAGTGATCACGTGACTTAATGGCGCTGATCATGTGACTGATCATGCGCTGATCATGTTTGCTATCATACACTGATCATGTGCCTCTGGAGGCAATAAACAAAGAGCTGAGTAGGCACGAATCAAACAGTCAGCAGGCAATAATCATGGAACTCAGCTGTGAGGAATCATGCTGCTCAGCTGGCAATAATCAAGCAGCTGAGCAGGCAGGAATTACGCAGCACAGCTGGCAATTGTCAAGCAGATGACAGGCAGGAATCGTGCAGCTCAGCTGGCAATTGTCAAGCAGATGAGCAGACAGTAATCACGCAGCTCAGCAGGCCCAGATCACGTGACTGAGCATGCACTGTTCACGTGGCTGATCATACACTGATCACGTGATGATCATGCACTGATCACGTGACTATCATGCACTGATCACGTGGCTGATCATACACTGTTCACGTGTCTGACCATGCACTGATCACGTGGCTGATCATACACTGCTCACGTAACTGATCATGCACTGATCACGTGGCTATCATGCACTGATCACGTGGCTGATCATGCACTGATCACGTGGCTATCATGCACTGATCACGTGACTGATCATGCACTGATCACGTGGCTGATCATGCACTGATCACGTGGCTGATCATGCACTGATCACGTGACTGATCATGCACTGATCACGTGGCTATCATGCACTGATCACGTGGCTGATCATGCACTGATCACGTAGCTACCATGTACTGGTCACGTGACTGATCATGCACTGATCACGTATCTGATCATGCACTGATCACGTGGCTGATCATGCACTGATCACGTGACTGATCATGCACTGATCACGTGGCTATCATGCACTGATCACGTGGCTGATCATGCACTGATCACGTAGCTACCATGTACTGGTCACGTGACTGATCATGCACTGATCACGTAATTGATCATGCACTGATCACGTGGCTGATCATGCACTGATCACGTGACTGATCATGCACTGATCACGTGACTGATCATGCACTGATCACGTGGCTATCATGCACTGATCACGTGGCTGATCATGCACTGATCACGTGGCTGATCATGCACTGATCACATGACTGATCATGCACTGATCACGTGACTGATCATGCACTGATCACGTGGCTATCATGCACTGATCACGTGGCTGATCATGCAATGATCACGTAGCTACCATGTACTGGTCACGTGACTGATCATGCACTGATCACGTGACTGATCATGCACTGATCACGTGGCTATCATGCACTGATCACGTGGCTGATCATGCACTGATCACGTGCCTGATCATGCACTGATCACGTGACTGATCATGCACTGATCACGTGGCTATCATGCACTGATCACGTGGCTGATCATGCACTGATCACGTGGCTGATCATGCACTGATCACGTGGCTGATCATGCACTGATCACGTGGCTGATCATGCACTGATACCGTGACTGAGCATGGACTGATCACATGACTATCATGTAGTGATCACGTGACTTAATGGCACTGATCATGTGACTGATCATGCACTGATCATGTTTGCTATCATACACTGATCATGTGCCTCTGGAGGCAATAAACAAAGAGCTGAGTAGGCACGAATCAAACAGTCAGCAGGCAATAATCATGGAACTCAGTGTGAGGAATCATGCTGCTCAGCTGGCAATAATCAAGCAGCTGAGCAGGCAGGAATTACGCAGACAGCTGGCAATTGTCAAGCAGATGACAGGCAGGAATCATGCAGCTCAGCTGGCAATTGTCAAGCAGATGAGCAGACAGTAATCACGCAGCTCAGCAGGCCCTGATCACGTGACTGAGCATGCACTGTTCACGTGGCTGATCATACACTGATCACGTGACTGATCATGCACTGATCACTTGGATATCATGCACTGATCACGTGGCTGATCATACACTGATCACGTGTCTGATCATGCACTGATCACGTGGCTGATCATACACTGATCACGTAACTGATCATGCACTGATCACGTGGCTGATCATGCACTGATCACGTGGCTGATCATGCACTGATCACGTGGCTGATCATGCACTGATCACGTGGCTATCATGCACTGATCACGTGGCTGATCATGCACTGATCACGTGGCTGATCATGCACTGATCACGTGGCTATCATGCACTGATCACGTGGCTATCATGCACTGATCACGTGGCTGATCATGCACTGATCACGTGGCTATCATGCACTGATCACGTGGCTGATCATGCACTGATCACGTGGCTGATCATGCACTGATCACGTGGCTGATCATGCACTGATCACGTGGATATCATGCACTGATCACGTGGCTGATCATGCACTGATCACGTGTCTGATCATGCACTGATCACGTGGCTGATCATGCACTGATCACGTAACTGATCATGCACTGATCACGTGGCTATCATGCACTGATCACGTGGCTGATCATGCACTGATCACGTGGCTGATCACACACTGTCACGTGACTATCATGCACTGATCACGTGGCACTCATGCACTGATCACGTGGCTGATCATACACTGATCACGTAACTCATGCACACATCACGTGGCTATCATGCACTGCTCACGTGGCTGATCATGCAATGATCACGTAGCAACCATATACTGGTCACGTGACTGATCATGCACTGATCACGTAAATGATCATGCACTGATCACGTGACTGATCATGCACTGATCACGTGACTGATCATGCACTGATCACGTGGCTATCATGCACTGCTCACGTGGCTGATCATGCACGATCACGTAGCAACCATGTACTGGTCACGTGACTGATCATGCACTGATCACGTAATTGATCATGCACTGATCACGTGGCTGATCATGCACTGATCACGTGGCTGATCACACATGATCACGTGACTGATCATGCACTGATCACGTGGCTATCATGCACTGATCACGTGGCTGTCATGCACTGATCACGTGGCTATCATGCACTGATCACGTGGCTGATCATGCACTGATCACGTGGCTATCATGCACTGATCACGTGGCTGATCATGCACTGATCACGTGGCTATCATGCACTGATCACGTGACTGATCATGCACTGATCACGTGACTGATCATGCACTGATCACGTGGCTGATCATGCACTGATCACGTGGCTGATCATGCACTGATCACGTGGCTGATCATGCACTGATCACGTGACTGATCATGCACTGATCACGTGTCTGATCATGCACTGATCACGTGGCTATCATGCACTGCTCACGTGGCTGATCATGCATGATCACGCAGCTACCATGTACTGGTCACATGACTGATCATGCACTGATCACGTGACTGATCATGCAGTGATCACGTGGCTATCATGCACTACTCACGTGGCTGATCATGCAATGATCATGTAGCTACCATGTACAGGTCACGTGAATGATCATACACCCATCAGGTGACTGATCATGCACTGATCACGTGGCTATCATGCACTGATCACGAGACTGATCATGCACTGATCACGTCTATATCATGCACTGATCACATGACTGCCCATGCACTGATCACGTGGATGATCATACACTAATCATGTGACAGATCATGCACTGATCACGTGGCTGATCATGCACTGATACCGTGACTGAGCATGGACTGATCACATGACTATCATGTAGTGATCACGTGACTTAATGGCGCTGATCATGTGACTGATCATGCGCTGATCATGTTTGCTATCATACACTGATCATGTGCCTCTGGAGGCAATAAACAAAGAGCTGAGTAGGCACGAATCAAACAGTCAGCAGGCAATAATCATGGAACTCAGGTGTGAGGAATCATGCTGCTCAGCTGGCAATAATCAAGCAGCTGAGCAGGCAGGAATTACGCAGCACAGCTGGCAATTGTCAAGCAGATGACAGGCAGGAATCGTGCAGCTCAGCTGGCAATTGTCAAGCAGATGAGCAGACAGTAATCACGCAGCTCAGCAGGCCCAGATCACGTGACTGAGCATGCACTGTTCACGTGGCTGATCATACACTGATCACGTGATGATCATGCACTGATCACTTGGATATCATGCACTGATCACGTGGCTGATCATACACTGTTCACGTGTCTGACCATGCACTGATCACGTGGCTGATCATACACTGCTCACGTAACTGATCATGCACTGATCACGTGGCTATCATGCACTGATCACGTGGCTGAACATGCACTGTTCACGTGGCTGATCACACACCTGTCACGTGACATATCATGCACTGATCACGTGGCACTCATGCACTGATCACGTGGCTGATCATACTCTGCTCACGTAACTCATGCACACATCACGTGGCTATCATGCACTGCTCACGTGGCTCGTCATGGAATGATCACGTAGCAACCATATACTGGTCACGTGACTGATCATGCACAGATCACGTAAATGATCATGCACTGTTCACGTGACTGATCATGTACTGATCACGTGACTGATCATGCACTGATCACGTGGCTATCATGCTCTGCTCACGTGGCTGATCATGCAACGATCACGTAGCAACCATGTACTGGTCACGTGACTGATCATGCACTGATCACGTAATTGATCCTGCACTGATCACGTGGCTCATCATGCACTGATCACGTGGCTGATCACACATGTATCACGTGACTGATCATGCACTGATCACGTGGCTCTCATGCACTGATCACGTGGCTGTCATGCACTGATCACGTGGATATCATGCACTGATCACGTGGCTGATCACACACGTATCACATGACTGATCATGCACTGATCACGTGGCTATCATGCACTGATCACGTGGCTATCATGCACTGATCACGTGGCTGATCATGCAATGATCACGTAGCTACCATGTACTGGTCACGTGACTGATCATGCACTGATCACGTAATTGATCATGCACTGATCACGTGGCTGATCATGCACTGATCACGTGGCTGATCATGCACTGATCACGTAACTGATCATGCACTGATCACGTGACTGATCATGCACTGATCACGTGGCTATCATGCACTGATCACGTGGCTGATCATGCACTGATCACGTGACTGATCATGCACTGATCACGTGGCTGATCATGCACTGATCACGTGGCTATCATGCACTGATCACGTGGCTGATCATGCACTGATCACGTAGCTATCATGCACTGATCACGTGACTGATCATGCACTGATCACGTGACTGATCATGCACTGATCACGTGGCTGATCATGCACTGATCACGTGGCTGATCATGCACTGATCACGTGACTGATCATGCACTGATCACGTGGCTGATCATGCACTGATCACGTGGCTGATCATGCACTGATCACGTGGCTGATCATGCACTGATCACGTGACTGATCATGCACTGATCACGTGACTGATCATGCACTGATCACGTGGCTGATCATGCACTGATCACGTGGCTGATCATGCACTGATCACGTGGCTGATCATGCACTGATCACGTGACTGATCATGCACTGATCACGTGACTGATCATGCACTGATCACGTGGCTATCATGCACTGATCACGTGGCTGATCATGCATGATCACGCAGCTACCATGTACTGGTCACATGACTGATCATGCACTGATCACGTGACTGATCATGCACTGATCACGTGGCTATCATGCACTACTCACGTGGCTGATCATGCAATGATCATGTAGCTACCATGTACAGGTCACGTGAATGATCATACACCCATCACGTGACTGATCATGCACTGATCACGTGGCTATCATGCACTGATCACGTGACTGATCATGCACTGATCACGTCTATATCATGCACTGATCACATGACTGATCATGCACTGATCACGTGGATGATCATACACTGATCACGTGACAGATCATGCACTGATCACGTGGCTGATCATGCACTGATACGTGACTGATCATGGACTGATCACATGACTATCATGCACTGATCACGTGACTTAATGCACTGATCATGTGACTGATCATGCACTGATCATGTTTGCTATCATACACTGATCATGTGCCTCTGGAGGCAATAAACAAAGAGCTGAGTAGGCACGAATCAAACAGTCAGCAGGCAATAATCATGGAACACAGGTGTGAGGAATCATGCTGCTCAGCTGGCAATAATCAAGCAGCTGAGCAGGCAGGAATCACGCAGCTCAGCTGGCAATTGTCAAGCAGATGAGCAGACAGTAATCACGCAGCTCAGCAGGCCCTGATCACGTGACTGAGCATGCACTGATCACGTGGCTGATCATGCACTGATCACGTGATGATCATGCACTGATCACGTGGCTATCATGCACTGATCACGTGGCTGATCATGCACTGATCACGTGTCTGATCATGCACTGATCACGTGGCTGATCATGCACTGATCACGTGACTGATCATGCACTGATCACGTGGCTATCATGCACTGATCACGTGGCTGATCATGCACTGATCACGTGGCTGATCACACACTGATCACGTGACTGATCATGCACTGATCACGTGGCTATCATGCACTGATCACGTGGCTGATCATGCCATGATCACGCAGCTACCATGTACTGGTCACATGACTGATCATGCACTGATCACGTGACTGATCATGCAGTGATCACGTGGCTATCATGCACTACTCACGTGGCTGATCATGCAATGATCATGTAGCTACCATGTACAGGTCACGTGAATGATCATACACCCATCAGGTGACTGATCATGCACTGATCACGTGGCTATCATGCACTGATCACGAGACTGATCATGCACTGATCACGTCTATATCATGCACTGATCACATGACTGCCCATGCACTGATCACGTGGATGATCATACACTAATCATGTGACAGATCATGCACTGATCACGTGGCTGATCATGCACTGATACCGTGACTGAGCATGGACTGATCACATGACTATCATGTAGTGATCACGTGACTTAATGGCGCTGATCATGTGACTGATCATGCGCTGATCATGTTTGCTATCATACACTGATCATGTGCCTCTGGAGGCAATAAACAAAGAGCTGAGTAGGCACGAATCAAACAGTCAGCAGGCAATAATCATGGAACTCAGGTGTGAGGAATCATGCTGCTCAGCTGGCAATAATCAAGCAGCTGAGCAGGCAGGAATTACGCAGCTCAGCTGGCAATTGTCAAGCAGATGAGCAGACAGTAATCACGCAGCTCAGCAGGCCCAGATCACGTGACTGAGCATGCACTGTTCACGTGGCTGATCATACACTGATCACGTGATGATCATGCACTGATCACTTGGATATCATGCACTGATCACGTGGCTGATCATACACTGTTCACGTGTCTGACCATGCACTGATCACGTGGCTGATCATACACTGCTCACGTAACTGATCATGCACTGATCACGTGGCTATCATGCACTGATCACGTGGCTGAACATGCACTGTTCACGTGGCTGATCACACACCTGTCACGTGACATATCATGCACTGATCACGTGGCACTCATGCACTGATCACGTGGCTGATCATACTCTGCTCACGTAACTCATGCACACATCACGTGGCTATCATGCACTGCTCACGTGGCTCGTCATGGAATGATCACGTAGCAACCATATACTGGTCACGTGACTGATCATGCACAGATCACGTAAATGATCATGCACTGTTCACGTGACTGATCATGTACTGATCACGTGACTGATCATGCACTGATCACGTGGCTATCATGCTCTGCTCACGTGGCTGATCATGCAACGATCACGTAGCAACCATGTACTGGTCACGTGACTGATCATGCACTGATCACGTAATTGATCATGCACTGATCACGTGGCTGATCATGCACTGATCACGTGACTGATCATGCACTGATCACGTGGCTGATCATGCACTGATCACGTGGCTGATCACACTGATCACGTGACTGATCATGCACTGATCACGTGGCTATCATGCACTGATCACGTGGCTGATCATGCACTGATCACGTGGCTATCATGCACTGATCACGTGGCTGATCACACTGTATCACATGACTGATCATGCACTGATCACGTGGCTGATCATGCACTGATCACGTGGCTGATCATGCACTGATCACGTGGCTGATCATGCACTGATCACGTAGCTACCATGCACTGATCACGTGACTGATCATGCACTGATCACGTGGCTGATCATGCACTGATCACGTGGCTGATCATGCACTGATCACGTGGCTGATCATGCACTGATCACGTGACTGATCATGCACTGATCACGTGACTGATCATGCACTGATCACGTGGCTATCATGCACTGATCACGTGGCTGATCATGCATGATCACGCAGCTACCATGTACTGGTCACATGACTGATCATGCACTGATCACGTGACTGATCATGCACTGATCACGTGGCTATCATGCACTACTCACGTGGCTGATCATGCAATGATCATGTAGCTACCATGTACAGGTCACGTGAATGATCATACACCCATCAGGTGACTGATCATGCACTGATCACGTGGCTATCATGCACTGATCACGAGACTGATCATGCACTGATCACGTCTATATCATGCACTGATCACATGACTGCCCATGCACTGATCACGTGGATGATCATACACTAATCTTGTGACAGATCATGCACTGATCACGTGGCTGATCATGCACTGATACCGTGACTGAGCATGGACTGATCACATGACTATCATGTAGTGATCACGTGACTTAATGGCGCTGATCATGTGACTGATCATGCGCTGATCATGTTTGCTATCATACACTGATCATGTGCCTCTGGAGGCAATAAACAAAGAGCTGAGTAGGCACGAATCAAACAGTCAGCAGGCAATAATCATGGAACTCAGGTGTGAGGAATCATGCTGCTCAGCTGGCAATAATCAAGCAGCTGAGCAGGCAGGAATTACGCAGCACAGCTGGCAATTGTCAAGCAGATGACAGGCAGGAATCGTGCAGCTCAGCTGGCAATTGTCAAGCAGATGAGCAGACAGTAATCACGCAGCTCAGCAGGCCCTGATCACGTGACTGAGCATGCACTGTTCACGTGGCTGATCATACACTGATCACGTGATGATCATGCACTGATCACTTGGATATCATGCACTGATCACGTGGCTGATCATACACTGTTCACGTGTCTGACCATGCACTGATCACGTGGCTGATCATACACTGATCACGTAACTGATCATGCACTGATCACGTGGCTATCATGCACTGATCACGTGGCTGATCATGCACTGATCACGTGGCTGATCACACACTGTCACGTGACTATCATGCACTGATCACGTGGCATCATGCACTGATCACGTGGCTGATCATGCCATGATCACGCAGCTACCATGCACTGGTCACATGACTGATCATGCACTGATCACGTGACTGATCATGCACTGATCACGTGGCTATCATGCACTACTCACGTGGCTGATCATGCAATGATCATGTAGCTACCATGTACAGGTCACGTGAATGATCATACACCCATCAGGTGACTGATCATGCACTGATCACGTGGCTATCATGCACTGATCACGTGACTGATCATGCACTGATCACGTCTATATCATGCACTGATCACATGACTGCCCATGCACTGATCACGTGGATGATCATACACTAATCATGTGACAGATCATGCACTGATCACGTGGCTGATCATGCACTGATACCGTGACTGAGCATGGACTGATCACATGACTATCATGTAGTGATCACGTGACTTAATGGCGCTGATCATGTGACTGATCATGCACTGATCATGTTTGCTATCATACACTGATCATGTGCCTCTGGAGGCAATAAACAAAGAGCTGAGTAGGCACGAATCAAACAGTCAGCAGGCAATAATCATGGAACTCAGGTGTGAGGAATCATGCTGCTCAGCTGGCAATAATCAAGCAGCTGAGCAGGCAGGAATTACGCAGCTCAGCTGGCAATTGTCAAGCAGATGAGCAGACAGTAATCACGCAGCTCAGCAGGCCCAGATCACGTGACTGAGCATGCACTGTTCACGTGGCTGATCATACACTGATCACGTGATGATCATGCACTGATCACTTGGATATCATGCACTGATCACGTGGCTGATCATACACTGTTCACGTGTCTGACCATGCACTGATCACGTGGCTGATCATACACTGCTCACGTAACTGATCATGCACTGATCACGTGGCTATCATGCACTGATCACGTGGCTGATCATGCACTGTTCACGTGGCTGATCACACACCTGTCACGTGACATATCATGCACTGATCACGTGGCACTCATGCACTGATCACGTGGCTGATCATACACTGCTCACGTAACTCATGCACACATCACGTGGCTATCATGCACTGCTCACGTGGCTGTCATGGAATGATCACGTAGCTACCATATACTGGTCACGTGACTGATCATGCACTGATCACGTAAATGATCATGCACTGATCACGTGACTGATCATGCACTGATCACGTGACTGATCATGCACTGATCACGTGGCTATCATGCACTGCTCACGTGGCTGATCATGCACGATCACGTAGCAACCATGTACTGGTCACGTGACTGATCATGCACTGATCACGTAACTGATCATGCACTGATCACGTGGCTGATCATGCACTGATCACGTGACTGATCATGCACTGATCACGTGACTGATCATGCACTGATCACGTGGCTATCATGCACTGATCACGTGGCTGATCATGCATGATCACGCAGCTACCATGTACTGGTCACATGACTGATCATGCACTGATCACGTGACTGATCATGCACTGATCACGTGGCTATCATGCACTACTCACGTGGCTGATCATGCAATGATCATGTAGCTACCATGTACAGGTCACGTGAATGATCATACACCCATCAGGTGACTGATCATGCACTGATCACGTGGCTATCATGCACTGATCACGTGACTGATCATGCACTGATCACGTCTATATCATGCACTGATCACATGACTGCCCATGCACTGATCACGTGGATGATCATACACTAATCATGTGACAGATCATGCACTGATCACGTGGCTGATCATGCACTGATACCGTGACTGAGCATGGACTGATCACATGACTATCATGTAGTGATCACGTGACTTAATGGCGCTGATCATGTGACTGATCATGCGCTGATCATGTTTGCTATCATACACTGATCATGTGCCTCTGGAGGCAATAAACAAAGAGCTGAGTAGGCACGAATCAAACAGTCAGCAGGCAATAATCATGGAACTCAGGTGTGAGGAATCATGCTGCTCAGCTGGCAATAATCAAGCAGCTGAGCAGGCAGGAATTACGCAGCACAGCTGGCAATTGTCAAGCAGATGACAGGCAGGAATCGTGCAGCTCAGCTGGCAATTGTCAAGCAGATGAGCAGACAGTAATCACGCAGCTCAGCAGGCCCAGATCACGTGACTGAGCATGCACTGTTCACGTGGCTGATCATACACTGATCACGTGATGATCATGCACTGATCACTTGGATATCATGCACTGATCACGTGGCTGATCATACACTGTTCACGTGTCTGACCATGCACTGATCACGTGGCTGATCATACACTGCTCACGTAACTGATCATGCACTGATCACGTGGCTATCATGCACTGATCACGTGGCTGATCATGCACTGATCACGTGGCTGATCACACACTGATCACGTGACATATCATGCACTGATCACGTGGCACTCATGCACTGATCACGTGGCTGATCATGCCATGATCACGCAGCTATCATGCACTGATCACGTGACTGATCATGCACTGATCACGTGACTGATCATGCACTGATCACGTGGCTATCATGCACTACTCACGTGGCTGATCATGCAATGATCATGTAGCTACCATGCACTGGTCACGTGACTGATCATGCACTGATCACGTGACTGATCATGCACTGATCACGTGGCTATCATGCACTGATCACGTGACTGATCATGCACTGATCACGTCTATATCATGCACTGATCACATGACTGATCATGCACTGATCACGTGGATGATCATGCACTGATCACGTGACAGATCATGCACTGATCACGTGGCTGATCATGCACTGATACCGTGACTGAGCATGGACTGATCACATGACTATCATGTAGTGATCACGTGACTTAATGGCACTGATCATGTGACTGATCATGCGCTGATCATGTTTGCTATCATACACTGATCATGTGCCTCTGGAGGCAATAAACAAAGAGCTGAGTAGGCACGAATCAAACAGTCATCAGGCAATAATCATGGAACACAGGTGTGAGGAATCATGCTGCTCAGCTGGCAATAATCAAGCAGCTGATCAGGCAGGAATCACGCAGCTCAGCTGGCAATTGTCAAGCAGATGAGCAGACAGTAATCACGCAGCTCAGCAGGCCCAGATCACGTGACTGAGCATGCACTGTTCACGTGGCTGATCATGCACTGATCACGTGATGATCATGCACTGATCACTTGGATATCATGCACTGATCACGTGGCTGATCATACACTGATCACGTGTCTGACCATGCACTGATCACGTGGCTGATCATACACTGATCACGTAACTGATCATGCACTGATCACGTGGCTATCATGCACTGATCACGTGGCTGAACATGCACTGATCACGTGGCTGATCACACACTGTCACGTGACTATCATGCACTGATCACGTGGCACTCATGCACTGATCACGTGGCTGATCATACACTGATCACGTAACTCATGCACACATCACGTGGCTATCATGCACTGCTCACGTGGCTGTCATGGAATGATCACGTAGCAACCATATACTGGTCACGTGACTGATCATGCACTGATCACGTAAATGATCATGCACTGATCACGTGACTGATCATGCACTGATCACGTGACTGATCATGCACTGATCACGTGGCTATCATGCACTGCTCACGTGGCTGATCATGCACTGATCACGTAGCAACCATGTACTGGTCACGTGACTGATCATGCACTGATCACGTAATTGATCATGCACTGATCACGTGGCTGATCATGCACTGATCACGTGACTGATCATGCACTGATCACGTGGCTATCATGCACTGATCACGTGGCTGATCATGCACTGATCACGTGGCTATCATGCACTGATCACGTGACTGATCATGCACTGATCACGTGGCTGATCATGCACTGATCACGTGACTGATCATGCACTGATCACGTGACTGATCATGCACTGATCACGTGGCTGATCATGCACTGATCACGTGGCTGATCACACTGATCACGTGACTGATCATGCACTGATCACGTGGCTGATCATGCACTGATCACGTGGCTGATCATGCACTGATCACGTGGCTATCATGCACTGATCACGTGGCTGATCACACTGATCACGTGACTGATCATGCACTGATCACGTGGCTGATCATGCACTGATCACGTGGCTATCATGCACTGATCACGTGGCTGATCATGCACTGATCACGTAGCTATCATGCACTGATCACGTGACTGATCATGCACTGATCACGTGGCTGATCATGCACTGATCACGTGGCTGATCATGCACTGATCACGTGGCTGATCATGCACTGATCACGTGACTGATCATGCACTGATCACGTGCTATCATGCACTGATCACGTGGCTGATCATGCACTGATCACGTGGCTGATCATGCACTGATCACGTGACTATCATGCACTGATCACGTGGCATCATGCACTGATCACGTGGCTGATCATGCACTGATCACGTGACTCATGCACTGATCACGCTATGACTGATCACGTGGCTGATCATGCACTGATCACGTGGCTATCATGCACTGGTCACGTGACTGATCATGCACTGATCACGGCTGATCATGCACTGATCACGTGACTGATCATGCACTGATCACGTGACTGATCATGCACTGATCACGTGGCTATCATGCACTGATCACGTGGCTGATCATGCACTGATCACGTAGCTATCATGCACTGATCACGTGACTGATCATGCACTGATCACGTGACTGATCATGCACTGATCACGTGACTGATCATGCACTGATCACGTGACTGATCATGCACTGATCACGTGGCTGATCATGCACTGATCACGTGGCTGATCACACATGATCACGTGACTGATCATGCACTGATCACGTGGCTGATCATGCACTGATCACGTGGCTGATCATGCACTGATCACGTGGCTATCATGCACTGATCACGTGGCTGATCACACACTATCACGTGACTGATCATGCACTGATCACGTGGCTGATCATGCACTGATCACGTGGCTATCATGCACTGATCACGTGGCTGATCATGCACTGATCACGGCTATCATGCACTGATCACGTGACTGATCATGCACTGATCACGTGGCTGATCATGCACTGATCACGTGGCTGATCATGCACTGATCACGTGGCTGATCATGCACTGATCACGTGACTGATCATGCACTGATCACGTGGCTGATCATGCACTGATCACGTGGCTATCATGCACTGATCACGTGGCTGATCATGCATGATCACGCAGCTACCATGCACTGATCACGTGACTGATCATGCACTGATCACGTGACTGATCATGCACTGATCACGTGGCTATCATGCACTGACTCACGTGGCTGATCATGCAATGATCACGTAGCTACCATGTACTGGTCACGTGACTGATCATGCACTGATCACGTGACTGATCATGCACTGATCACGTGGCTGATCATGCACTGATCACGTGACTGATCATGCACTGATCACGTGGCTATCATGCACTGATCACGTGGCTGATCATGCACTGATCACGTAGCTATCATGCACTGATCACGTGGCTGATCATGCACTGATCACGTGACTGATCATGCACTGATCACGTGACTATCATGCACTGATCACGTGACTTAATGCACTGATCATGTGACTGATCATGCACTGATCATGTTGCTATCATGCACTGATCATGTGCCTCTGGAGGCAATGAATCAAAGAGCTGAGTAGGCACGATCAAACAGTCAGCAGGCAATAATCATGGAACACAGGTGTGAGGAATCATGCTGCTCAGCTGGCAATAATCAAGCAGCTGATCAGGCAGGAATCGTGCAGCTCAGCTGGCAATTGTCAAGCAGATGATCAGACAGTAATCACGCAGCTCATCATGCACTGATCACGTGACTGATCATGCACTGATCACGTGGCTGATCATGCACTGATCACGTGACTGATCATGCACTGATCACGTGGCTATCATGCACTGATCACGTGGCTGATCATGCACTGATCACGTAGCTACCATGTACTGGTCACGTGACTGATCATGCACTGATCACGTGACTGATCATGCACTGATCACGTGGCTGATCATGCACTGATCACGTGGCTGATCATGCACTGATCACGTGACTGATCATGCACTGATCACGTGACTGATCATGCACTGATCACGTGGCTATCATGCACTGATCACGAGACTGATCATGCACTGATCACGTCTATATCATGCACTGATCACATGACTGCCCATGCACTGATCACGTGGATGATCATACACTAATCATGTGACAGATCATGCACTGATCACGTGGCTGATCATGCACTGATACCGTGACTGAGCATGGACTGATCACATGACTATCATGTAGTGATCACGTGACTTAATGGCGCTGATCATGTGACTGATCATGCGCTGATCATGTTTGCTATCATACACTGATCATGTGCCTCTGGAGGCAATAAACAAAGAGCTGAGTAGGCACGAATCAAACAGTCAGCAGGCAATAATCATGGAACTCAGGTGTGAGGAATCATGCTGCTCAGCTGGCAATAATCAAGCAGCTGAGCAGGCAGGAATTACGCAGCACAGCTGGCAATTGTCAAGCAGATGACAGGCAGGAATCGTGCAGCTCAGCTGGCAATTGTCAAGCAGATGAGCAGACAGTAATCACGCAGCTCAGCAGGCCCAGATCACGTGACTGAGCATGCACTGTTCACGTGGCTGATCATACACTGATCACGTGATGATCATGCACTGATCACTTGGATATCATGCACTGATCACGTGGCTGATCATACACTGTTCACGTGTCTGACCATGCACTGATCACGTGGCTGATCATACACTGCTCACGTAACTGATCATGCACTGATCACGTGGCTATCATGCACTGATCACGTGGCTGAACATGCACTGTTCACGTGGCTGATCACACACCTGTCACGTGACATATCATGCACTGATCACGTGGCACTCATGCACTGATCACGTGGCTGATCATACTCTGCTCACGTAACTCATGCACACATCACGTGGCTATCATGCACTGCTCACGTGGCTCGTCATGGAATGATCACGTAGCAACCATATACTGGTCACGTGACTGATCATGCAAAGATCACGTAAATGATCATGCACTGTTCACGTGACTGATCATGTACTGATCACGTGACTGATCATGCACTGATCACGTGGCTATCATGCTCTGCTCACGTGGCTGATCATGCAACGATCACGTAGCAACCATGTACTGGTCACGTGACTGATCATGCACTGATCACGTAATTGATCCTGCACTGATCACGTGGCTCATCATGCACTGATCACGTGGCTGATCACACATGTATCACGTGACTGATCATGCACTGATCCCGTGGCTCTCATGCACTGATCACGTGGCTGTCATGCACTGATCACGTGGATATCATGCACTGATCACGTGGCTGATCACACACGTATCACATGACTGATCATGCACTGATCACGTGGCTATCATGCACTGATCACGTGGCTATCATGCACTGATCACGTGGCTGATCATGCAATGATCACGTAGCTACCATGTACTGGTCACGTGACTGATCATGCACTGATCACGTAATTGATCATGCACTGATCACGTGGCTGATCATGCACTGATCACGTGGCTGATCATGCACTGATCACGTAACTGATCATGCACTGATCACGTGACTGATCATGCACTGATCACGTGGCTATCATGCACTGATCACGTGGCTGATCATGCACTGATCACGTGCCTGATCATGCACTGATCACGTGGCTGATCATGCACTGATCACGTGACTGATCATGCACTGATCACGTGACTGATCATGCACTGATCACGTGTCTGATCATGCACTGATCACGTGGCTATCATGCACTGATCACGTGGCTGATCATGCCATGATCACGCAGCTACCATGTACTGGTCACATGACTGATCATGCACTGATCACGTGACTGATCATGCACTGATCACGTGGCTATCATGAACTACTCACGTGGCTGATCATGCAATGATCATGTAGCTACCATGTACAGGTCACGTGAATGATCATACACCCATCAGGTGACTGATCATGCACTGATCACGTGGCTATCATGCACTGATCACGAGACTGATCATGCACTGATCACGTCTATATCATGCACTGATCACATGACTGCCCATGCACTGATCACGTGGATGATCATACACTAATCTTGTGACAGATCATGCACTGATCACGTGGCTGATCATGCACTGATACCGTGACTGAGCATGGACTGATCACATGACTATCATGTAGTGATCACGTGACTTAATGGCGCTGATCATGTGACTGATCATGCGCTGATCATGTTTGCTATCATACACTGATCATGTGCCTCTGGAGGCAATAAACAAAGAGCTGAGTAGGCACGAATCAAACAGTCAGCAGGCAATAATCATGGAACTCAGGTGTGAGGAATCATGCTGCTCAGCTGGCAATAATCAAGCAGCTGAGCAGGCAGGAATTACGCAGCACAGCTGGCAATTGTCAAGCAGATGACAGGCAGGAATCGTGCAGCTCAGCTGGCAATTGTCAAGCAGATGAGCAGACAGTAATCACGCAGCTCAGCAGGCCCTGATCACGTGACTGAGCATGCACTGTTCACGTGGCTGATCATACACTGATCACGTGATGATCATGCACTGATCACTTGGATATCATGCACTGATCACGTGGCTGATCATACACTGTTCACGTGTCTGACCATGCACTGATCACGTGGCTGATCATACACTGATCACGTAACTGATCATGCACTGATCACGTGGCTATCATGCACTGATCACGTGGCTGATCATGCACTGATCACGTGGCTGATCACACACTGTCACGTGACTATCATGCACTGATCACGTGGCATCATGCACTGATCACGTGGCTGATCATGCCATGATCACGCAGCTACCATGTACTGGTCACATGACTGATCATGCACTGATCACGTGACTGATCATGCACTGATCACGTGGCTATCATGCACTACTCACGTGGCTGATCATGCAATGATCATGTAGCTACCATGTACTGGTCACGTGAATGATCATACACCCATCAGGTGACTGATCATGCACTGATCACGTGGCTATCATGCACTGATCACGTGACTGATCATGCACTGATCACGTCTATATCATGCACTGATCACATGACTGCCCATGCACTGATCACGTGGATGATCATACACTAATCATGTGACAGATCATGCACTGATCACGTGGCTGATCATGCACTGATACCGTGACTGAGCATGGACTGATCACATGACTATCATGTAGTGATCACGTGACTTAATGGCGCTGATCATGTGACTGATCATGCACTGATCATGTTTGCTATCATACACTGATCATGTGCCTCTGGAGGCAATAAACAAAGAGCTGAGTAGGCACGAATCAAACAGTCAGCAGGCAATAATCATGGAACTCAGGTGTGAGGAATCATGCTGCTCAGCTGGCAATAATCAAGCAGCTGATCAGGCAGGAATTACGCAGCTCAGCTGGCAATTGTCAAGCAGATGAGCAGACAGTAATCACGCAGCTCAGCAGGCCCAGATCACGTGACTGAGCATGCACTGTTCACGTGGCTGATCATACACTGATCACGTGATGATCATGCACTGATCACTTGGATATCATGCACTGATCACGTGGCTGATCATACACTGTTCACGTGTCTGACCATGCACTGATCACGTGGCTGATCATACACTGCTCACGTAACTGATCATGCACTGATCACGTGGCTATCATGCACTGATCACGTGGCTGAACATGCACTGTTCACGTGGCTGATCACACACCTGTCACGTGACATATCATGCACTGATCACGTGGCACTCATGCACTGATCACGTGGCTGATCATACTCTGCTCACGTAACTCATGCACACATCACGTGGCTATCATGCACTGCTCACGTGGCTGTCATGGAATGATCACGTAGCTACCATATACTGGTCACGTGACTGATCATGCACTGATCACGTAAATGATCATGCACTGTTCACGTGACTGATCATGTACTGATCACGTGACTGATCATGCACTGATCACGTGGCTATCATGCACTGCTCACGTGGCTGATCATGCAACGATCACGTAGCAACCATGTACTGGTCACGTGACTGATCATGCACTGATCACGTAATTGATCATGCACTGATCACGTGGCTGATCATGCACTGATCACGTGACTGATCATGCACTGATCACGTGGCTATCATGCACTGATCACGTGGCTGATCATGCACTGATCACGTGGCTATCATGCACTGATCACGTGACTGATCATGCACTGATCACGTGGCTGATCATGCACTGATCACGTGACTGATCATGCACTGATCACGTGACTGATCATGCACTGATCACGTGGCTGATCATGCACTGATCACGTGGCTGATCACACTGATCACGTGACTGATCATGCACTGATCACGTGGCTGATCATGCACTGATCACGTGGCTGATCATGCACTGATCACGTGGCTATCATGCACTGATCACGTGGCTGATCACACTGATCACGTGACTGATCATGCACTGATCACGTGGCTGATCATGCACTGATCACGTGGCTATCATGCACTGATCACGTGGCTGATCATGCACTGATCACGTAGCTATCATGCACTGATCACGTGACTGATCATGCACTGATCACGTGGCTGATCATGCACTGATCACGTGGCTGATCATGCACTGATCACGTGGCTGATCATGCACTGATCACGTGACTGATCATGCACTGATCACGTGACTGATCATGCACTGATCACGTGGCTATCATGCACTGATCACGTGGCTGATCATGCATGATCACGCAGCTATCATGCACTGGTCACGTGACTGATCATGCACTGATCACGTGACTGATCATGCACTGATCACGTGGCTATCATGCACTATCACGTGGCTGATCATGCACTGATCACGTAGCTATCATGCACTGATCACGTGACTGATCATGCACTGATCACGTGACTGATCATGCACTGATCACGTGGCTATCATGCACTGATCACGTGGCTGATCATGCACTGATCACGTGGCTATCATGCACTGATCACGTGGCTGATCATGCACTGATCACGTGACTGATCATGCACTGATCACGTGACTATCATGCACTGATCACGTGACTTAATGCACTGATCATGTGACTGATCATGCACTGATCATGTTGCTATCATGCACTGATCATGTGCCTCTGGAGGCAATGAACAAAGAGCTGAGTAGGCACGATCAAACAGTCAGCAGGCAATAATCATGGAACACAGGTGTGAGGAATCATGCTGCTCAGCTGGCAATAATCAAGCAGCTGATCAGGCAGGAATCATGCAGCTCAGCTGGCAATTGTCAAGCAGATGATCAGACAGTAATCACGCAGCTCATCATGCACTGATCACGTGACTGATCATGCACTGATCACGTGGCTGATCATGCACTGATCACGTGGCTGATCATGCACTGATCACGTGGCTATCATGCACTGATCACGTGGCTGATCATGCACTGATCACGTGGCTACCATGCACTGATCACGTGACTGATCATGCACTGATCACGTAACTGATCATGCACTGATCACGTGGCTGATCATGCACTGATCACGTGGCTGATCATGCACTGATCACGTGGCTGATCATGCACTGATCACGTGACTGATCATGCACTGATCACGTCTATATCATGCACTGATCACATGACTGCCCATGCACTGATCACGTGGATGATCATACACTAATCATGTGACAGATCATGCACTGATCACGTGGCTGATCATGCACTGATACCGTGACTGAGCATGGACTGATCACATGACTATCATGTAGTGATCACGTGACTTAATGGCGCTGATCATGTGACTGATCATGCGCTGATCATGTTTGCTATCATACACTGATCATGTGCCTCTGGAGGCAATAAACAAAGAGCTGAGTAGGCACGAATCAAACAGTCAGCAGGCAATAATCATGGAACTCAGGTGTGAGGAATCATGCTGCTCAGCTGGCAATAATCAAGCAGCTGAGCAGGCAGGAATTACGCAGCACAGCTGGCAATTGTCAAGCAGATGACAGGCAGGAATCGTGCAGCTCAGCTGGCAATTGTCAAGCAGATGAGCA
This sequence comes from Bos javanicus, assembly GCF_032452875.1. Taxonomy (NCBI): domain Eukaryota; kingdom Metazoa; phylum Chordata; class Mammalia; order Artiodactyla; family Bovidae; genus Bos; species Bos javanicus. The sequence goes on along the minus strand of NW_026894084.1, from coordinate 61,236 downwards.
GACAGTAATCACGCAGCTCAGCAGGCCCAGATCACGTGACTGAGCATGCACTGTTCACGTGGCTGATCATACACTGATCACGTGATGATCATGCACTGATCACTTGGATATCATGCACTGATCACGTGGCTGATCATACACTGTTCACGTGTCTGACCATGCACTGATCACGTGGCTGATCATACACTGCTCACGTAACTGATCATGCACTGATCACGTGGCTATCATGCACTGATCACGTGGCTGAACATGCACTGTTCACGTGGCTGATCACACACCTGTCACGTGACATATCATGCACTGATCACGTGGCACTCATGCACTGATCACGTGGCTGATCATACTCTGCTCACGTAACTCATGCACACATCACGTGGCTATCATGCACTGCTCACGTGGCTCGTCATGGAATGATCACGTAGCTACCATATACTGGTCACGTGACTGATCATGCACTGATCACGTAAATGATCATGCACTGTTCACGTGACTGATCATGTACTGATCACGTGACTGATCATGCACTGATCACGTGGCTATCATGCTCTGCTCACGTGGCTGATCATGCAACGATCACGTAGCAACCATGTACTGGTCACGTGACTGATCATGCACTGATCACGTAACTGATCATGCACTGATCACGTGACTGATCATGCACTGATCACGTGACTGATCATGCACTGATCACGTGGCTGATCATGCACTGATCACGTGGCTGATCACACTGATCACGTGACTGATCATGCACTGATCACGTGGCTATCATGCACTGATCACGTGGCTGATCATGCACTGATCACGTGGATATCATGCACTGATCACGTGGCTGATCACACACGTATCACGTGACTGATCATGCACTGATCACGTGGCTATCATGCACTGATCACGTGGCTATCATGCACTGATCACGTGGCTGATCATGCACTGATCACGTAGCTACCATGCACTGATCACGTGACTGATCATGCACTGATCACGTGGCTGATCATGCACTGATCACGTGGCTGATCATGCACTGATCACGTGGCTGATCATGCACTGATCACGTGACTGATCATGCACTGATCACGTGCTATCATGCACTGATCACGTGGCTGATCATGCACTGATCACGTGGCTGATCATGCACTGATCACGTGACTATCATGCACTGATCACGTGGCATCATGCACTGATCACGTGGCTGATCATGCACTGATCACGTGACTCATGCACTGATCACGTGGCTATCATGCACTGATCACGTGGCTGATCATGCAATGATCACGTAGCTACCATGTACTGGTCACGTGACTGATCATGCACTGATCACGTGACTGATCATGCACTGATCACGTGACTGATCATGCACTGATCACGTGACTGATCATGCACTGATCACGTGGCTATCATGCACTGATCACGTGGCTGATCATGCACTGATCACGTAGCAATCATGCACTGATCACGTGACTGATCATGCACTGATCACGTGACTGATCATGCACTGATCACGTGACTGATCATGCACTGATCACGTGACTGATCATGCACTGATCACGTGGCTGATCATGCACTGATCACGTGGCTGATCACACTGATCACGTGACTGATCATGCACTGATCACGTGGCTGATCATGCACTGATCACGTGGCTGATCATGCACTGATCACGTGGCTATCATGCACTGATCACGTGGCTGATCACACTGATCACGTGACTGATCATGCACTGATCACGTGGCTGATCATGCACTGATCACGTGGCTGATCATGCACTGATCACGTGGCTGATCATGCACTGATCACGTGGCTATCATGCACTGATCACGTGACTGATCATGCACTGATCACGTGGCTGATCATGCACTGATCACGTGGCTGATCATGCACTGATCACGTGGCTGATCATGCACTGATCACGTGACTGATCATGCACTGATCACGTGGCTGATCATGCACTGATCACGTGGCTATCATGCACTGATCACGTGGCTGATCATGCATGATCACGCAGCTACCATGCACTGATCACGTGACTGATCATGCACTGATCACGTGACTGATCATGCACTGATCACGTGGCTATCATGCACTACTCACGTGGCTGATCATGCAATGATCACGTAGCTACCATGTACTGGTCACGTGACTGATCATGCACTGATCACGTGACTGATCATGCACTGATCACGTGACTGATCATGCACTGATCACGTGACTGATCATGCACTGATCACGTGGCTATCATGCACTGATCACGTGGCTGATCATGCACGATCACGTAGCAATCATGCACTGATCACGTGGCTGATCATGCACTGATCACGTGACTGATCATGCACTGATCACATGACTATCATGCACTGATCACGTGACTTAATGCACTGATCATGTGACTGATCATGCACTGATCATGTTTGCTATCATGCACTGATCATGTGCCTCTGGAGGCAATAAACAAAGAGCTGAGTAGGCACGAATCAAACAGTCAGCAGGCAATAATCATGGAACACAGGTGTGAGGAATCATGCTGCTCAGCTGGCAATAATCAAGCAGCTGATCAGGCAGGAATCATGCAGCTCAGCTGGCAATTGTCAAGCAGATGAGCAGACAGTAATCACGCAGCTCAGCATGCACTGATCACGTGACTGATCATGCACTGATCACGTGGCTGATCATGCACTGATCACGTGGCTGATCATGCACTGATCACGTGGCTATCATGCACTGATCACGTGGCTGATCATGCACTGATCACGTGGCTACCATGCACTGATCACGTGACTGATCATGCACTGATCACGTGACTGATCATGCACTGATCACGTGGCTGATCATGCACTGATCACGTGGCTGATCATGCACTGATCACGTGACTGATCATGCACTGATCACGTGACTGATCATGCACTGATCACGTGGCTATCATGCACTGATCACGAGACTGATCATGCACTGATCACGTCTATATCATGCACTGATCACATGACTGCCCATGCACTGATCACGTGGATGATCATACACTAATCTTGTGACAGATCATGCACTGATCACGTGGCTGATCATGCACTGATACCGTGACTGAGCATGGACTGATCACATGACTATCATGTAGTGATCACGTGACTTAATGGCGCTGATCATGTGACTGATCATGCGCTGATCATGTTTGCTATCATACACTGATCATGTGCCTCTGGAGGCAATAAACAAAGAGCTGAGTAGGCACGAATCAAACAGTCAGCAGGCAATAATCATGGAACTCAGGTGTGAGGAATCATGCTGCTCAGCTGGCAATAATCAAGCAGCTGAGCAGGCAGGAATTACGCAGCACAGCTGGCAATTGTCAAGCAGATGACAGGCAGGAATCGTGCAGCTCAGCTGGCAATTGTCAAGCAGATGAGCAGACAGTAATCACGCAGCTCAGCAGGCCCAGATCACGTGACTGAGCATGCACTGTTCACGTGGCTGATCATACACTGATCACGTGATGATCATGCACTGATCACTTGGATATCATGCACTGATCACGTGGCTGATCATACACTGTTCACGTGTCTGACCATGCACTGATCACGTGGCTGATCATACACTGCTCACGTAACTGATCATGCACTGATCACGTGGCTATCATGCACTGATCACGTGGCTGAACATGCACTGTTCACGTGGCTGATCACACACCTGTCACGTGACATATCATGCACTGATCACGTGGCACTCATGCACTGATCACGTGGCTGATCATACTCTGCTCACGTAACTCATGCACACATCACGTGGCTATCATGCACTGCTCACGTGGCTCGTCATGGAATGATCACGTAGCAACCATATACTGGTCACGTGACTGATCATGCAAAGATCACGTAAATGATCATGCACTGTTCACGTGACTGATCATGTACTGATCACGTGACTGATCATGCACTGATCACGTGGCTATCATGCTCTGCTCACGTGGCTGATCATGCAACGATCACGTAGCAACCATGTACTGGTCACGTGACTGATCATGCACTGATCACGTAATTGATCCTGCACTGATCACGTGGCTCATCATGCACTGATCACGTGGCTGATCACACATGTATCACGTGACTGATCATGCACTGATCACGTGGCTCTCATGCACTGATCACGTGGCTGTCATGCACTGATCACGTGGATATCATGCACTGATCACGTGGCTGATCACACACGTATCACATGACTGATCATGCACTGATCACGTGGCTATCATGCACTGATCACGTGGCTATCATGCACTGATCACGTGGCTGATCATGCAATGATCACGTAGCTACCATGTACTGGTCACGTGACTGATCATGCACTGATCACGTAATTGATCATGCACTGATCATGTGGCTGATCATGCACTGATCACGTGGCTGATCATGCACTGATCACGTAACTGATCATGCACTGATCACGTGACTGATCATGCACTGATCACGTGGCTATCATGCACTGATCACTTGGCTGATCATGCACTGATCACGTGCCTGGTCATGCACTGATCACGTGGCTGATCATGCACTGATCACGTGACTGATCATGCACTGATCACGTGTCTGATCATGCACTGATCACGTGGCTATCATGCACTGCTCACGTGGCTGATCATGCCATGATCACGCAGCTACCATGTACTGGTCACATGACTGATCATGCACTGATCACGTGACTGATCATGCACTGATCACGTGGCTATCATGCACTACTCACGTGGCTGATCATGCAATGATCATGTAGCTACCATGTACAGGTCACGTGAATGATCATACACCCATCAGGTGACTGATCATGCACTGATCACGTGGCTATCATGCACTGATCACGAGACTGATCATGCACTGATCACGTCTATATCATGCACTGATCACATGACTGCCCATGCACTGATCACGTGGATGATCATACACTAATCTTGTGACAGATCATGCACTGATCACGTGGCTGATCATGCACTGATACCGTGACTGAGCATGGACTGATCACATGACTATCATGTAGTGATCACGTGACTTAATGGCGCTGATCATGTGACTGATCATGCGCTGATCATGTTTGCTATCATACACTGATCATGTGCCTCTGGAGGCAATAAACAAAGAGCTGAGTAGGCACGAATCAAACAGTCAGCAGGCAATAATCATGGAACTCAGGTGTGAGGAATCATGCTGCTCAGCTGGCAATAATCAAGCAGCTGAGCAGGCAGGAATTACGCAGCACAGCTGGCAATTGTCAAGCAGATGACAGGCAGGAATCGTGCAGCTCAGCTGGCAATTGTCAAGCAGATGAGCAGACAGTAATCACGCAGCTCAGCAGGCCCTGATCACGTGACTGAGCATGCACTGTTCACGTGGCTGATCATACACTGATCACGTGATGATCATGCACTGATCACTTGGATATCATGCACTGATCACGTGGCTGATCATACACTGTTCACGTGTCTGACCATGCACTGATCACGTGGCTGATCATACACTGATCACGTAACTGATCATGCACTGATCACGTGGCTATCATGCACTGATCACGTGGCTGATCATGCACTGATCACGTGGCTGATCACACACTGTCACGTGACTATCATGCACTGATCACGTGGCATCATGCACTGATCACGTGGCTGATCATGCCATGATCACGCAGCTACCATGTACTGGTCACATGACTGATCATGCACTGATCACGTGACTGATCATGCACTGATCACGTGGCTATCATGCACTACTCACGTGGCTGATCATGCAATGATCATGTAGCTACCATGTACTGGTCACGTGAATGATCATACACTGATCAGGTGACTGATCATGCACTGATCACGTGGCTATCATGCACTGATCACGTGACTGATCATGCACTGATCACGTCTATATCATGCACTGATCACATGACTGCCCATGCACTGATCACGTGGATGATCATACACTGATCATGTGACAGATCATGCACTGATCACGTGGCTGATCATGCACTGATACCGTGACTGAGCATGGACTGATCACATGACTATCATGTAGTGATCACGTGACTTAATGGCGCTGATCATGTGACTGATCATGCACTGATCATGTTTGCTATCATACACTGATCATGTGCCTCTGGAGGCAATAAACAAAGAGCTGAGTAGGCACGAATCAAACAGTCAGCAGGCAATAATCATGGAACTCAGGTGTGAGGAATCATGCTGCTCAGCTGGCAATAATCAAGCAGCTGATCAGGCAGGAATTATGCAGCTCAGCTGGCAATTGTCAAGCAGATGAGCAGACAGTAATCACGCAGCTCAGCAGGCCCAGATCACGTGACTGAGCATGCACTGTTCACGTGGCTGATCATACACTGATCACGTGATGATCATGCACTGATCACTTGGATATCATGCACTGATCACGTGGCTGATCATACACTGTTCACGTGTCTGACCATGCACTGATCACGTGGCTGATCATACACTGCTCACGTAACTGATCATGCACTGATCACGTGGCTATCATGCACTGATCACGTGGCTGAACATGCACTGTTCACGTGGCTGATCACACACCTGTCACGTGACATATCATGCACTGATCACGTGGCACTCATGCACTGATCACGTGGCTGATCATACTCTGCTCACGTAACTCATGCACACATCACGTGGCTATCATGCACTGCTCACGTGGCTCGTCATGGAATGATCACGTAGCTACCATATACTGGTCACGTGACTGATCATGCACAGATCACGTAAATGATCATGCACTGTTCACGTGACTGATCATGTACTGATCACGTGACTGATCATGCACTGATCACGTGGCTATCATGCACTGCTCACGTGGCTGATCATGCAACGATCACGTAGCAACCATGTACTGGTCACGTGACTGATCATGCACTGATCACGTAACTGATCATGCACTGATCACGTGACTGATCATGCACTGATCACGTGACTGATCATGCACTGATCACGTGGCTGATCATGCACTGATCACGTGGCTGATCACACTGATCACGTGACTGATCATGCACTGATCACGTGGCTATCATGCACTGATCACGTGGCTGATCATGCACTGATCACGTGGCTATCATGCACTGATCACGTGGCTGATCACACTGTATCACATGACTGATCATGCACTGATCACGTGGCTGATCATGCACTGATCACGTGGCTATCATGCACTGATCACGTGGCTGATCATGCACTGATCACGTAGCTACCATGCACTGATCACGTGACTGATCATGCACTGATCACGTGGCTGATCATGCACTGATCACGTGGCTGATCATGCACTGATCACGTGGCTGATCATGCACTGATCACGTGACTGATCATGCACTGATCACGTGACTGATCATGCACTGATCACGTGGCTATCATGCACTGATCACGTGGCTGATCATGCATGATCACGCAGCTACCATGCACTGGTCACATGACTGATCATGCACTGATCACGTGACTGATCATGCACTGATCACGTGGCTATCATGCACTACTCACGTGGCTGATCATGCAATGATCATGTAGCTACCATGTACAGGTCACGTGAATGATCATACACCCATCAGGTGACTGATCATGCACTGATCACGTGGCTATCATGCACTGATCACGTGACTGATCATGCACTGATCACGTCTATATCATGCACTGATCACATGACTGCCCATGCACTGATCACGTGGATGATCATACACTAATCTTGTGACAGATCATGCACTGATCACGTGGCTGATCATGCACTGATCCGTGACTGAGCATGGACTGATCACATGACTATCATGTACTGATCACGTGACTTAATGCACTGATCATGTGACTGATCATGCACTGATCATGTTTGCTATCATACACTGATCATGTGCCTCTGGAGGCAATAAACAAAGAGCTGAGTAGGCACGAATCAAACAGTCAGCAGGCAATAATCATGGAACACAGGTGTGAGGAATCATGCTGCTCAGCTGGCAATAATCAAGCAGCTGATCAGGCAGGAATCGTGCAGCTCAGCTGGCAATTGTCAAGCAGATGAGCAGACAGTAATCACGCAGCTCAGCAGGCACTGATCACGTGACTGAGCATGCACTGTTCACGTGGCTGATCATGCACTGATCACGTGGCTGATCATGCACTGATCACGTGGCTATCATGCACTGATCACGTGGCTGATCATGCACTGATCACGTGGCTACCATGCACTGATCACGTGACTGATCATGCACTGATCACGTAATTGATCATGCACTGATCACGTGGCTGATCATGCACTGATCACGTGGCTGATCATGCACTGATCACGTAACTGATCATGCACTGATCACGTGACTGATCATGCACTGATCACGTGGCTATCATGCACTGATCACGTGGCTGATCATACACTGATCACGTGCCTGATCATGCACTGATCACGTGGCTGATCATGCACTGATCACGTGACTGATCATGCACTGATCACGTGACTGATCATGCACTGATCACGTGGCTATCATGCACTGCTCACGTGGCTGATCATGCCATGATCACGCAGCTACCATGTACTGGTCACATGACTGATCATGCACTGATCACGTGACTGATCATGCAGTGATCACGTGGCTATCATGCACTACTCACGTGGCTGATCATGCAATGATCATGTAGCTACCATGTACAGGTCACGTGAATGATCATACACCCATCAGGTGACTGATCATGCACTGATCACGTGGCTATCATGCACTGATCACGAGACTGATCATGCACTGATCACGTCTATATCATGCACTGATCACATGACTGCCCATGCACTGATCACGTGGATGATCATACACTAATCATGTGACAGATCATGCACTGATCACGTGGCTGATCATGCACTGATACCGTGACTGAGCATGGACTGATCACATGACTATCATGTAGTGATCACGTGACTTAATGGCGCTGATCATGTGACTGATCATGCGCTGATCATGTTTGCTATCATACACTGATCATGTGCCTCTGGAGGCAATAAACAAAGAGCTGAGTAGGCACGAATCAAACAGTCAGCAGGCAATAATCATGGAACTCAGGTGTGAGGAATCATGCTGCTCAGCTGGCAATAATCAAGCAGCTGAGCAGGCAGGAATTACGCAGCACAGCTGGCAATTGTCAAGCAGATGACAGGCAGGAATCGTGCAGCTCAGCTGGCAATTGTCAAGCAGATGAGCAGACAGTAATCACGCAGCTCAGCAGGCCCAGATCACGTGACTGAGCATGCACTGTTCACGTGGCTGATCATACACTGATCACGTGATGATCATGCACTGATCACTTGGATATCATGCACTGATCACGTGGCTGATCATACACTGTTCACGTGTCTGACCATGCACTGATCACGTGGCTGATCATACACTGCTCACGTAACTGATCATGCACTGATCACGTGGCTATCATGCACTGATCACGTGGCTGAACATGCACTGTTCACGTGGCTGATCACACACCTGTCACGTGACATATCATGCACTGATCACGTGGCACTCATGCACTGATCACGTGGCTGATCATACTCTGCTCACGTAACTCATGCACACATCACGTGGCTATCATGCACTGCTCACGTGGCTCGTCATGGAATGATCACGTAGCTACCATATACTGGTCACGTGACTGATCATGCACAGATCACGTAAATGATCATGCACTGTTCACGTGACTGATCATGTACTGATCACGTGACTGATCATGCACTGATCACGTGGCTATCATGCTCTGCTCACGTGGCTGATCATGCACTGATCACGTAGCAATCATGTACTGGTCACGTGACTGATCATGCACTGATCACGTAATTGATCATGCACTGATCACGTGGCTCATCATGCACTGATCACGTGGCTGATCATGCACTGATCACGTGACTGATCATGCACTGATCACGTGGCTGATCATGCACTGATCACGTGGCTATCATGCACTGATCACGTGGCTGATCATGCATGATCACGCAGCTACCATGTACTGGTCACATGACTGATCATGCACTGATCACGTGACTGATCATGCACTGATCACGTGGCTATCATGCACTACTCACGTGGCTGATCATGCAATGATCATGTAGCTACCATGTACAGGTCACGTGAATGATCATACACCCATCAGGTGACTGATCATGCACTGATCACGTGGCTATCATGCACTGATCACGTGACTGATCATGCACTGATCACGTCTATATCATGCACTGATCACATGACTGCCCATGCACTGATCACGTGGATGATCATACACTAATCATGTGACAGATCATGCACTGATCACGTGGCTGATCATGCACTGATACCGTGACTGAGCATGGACTGATCACATGACTATCATGTAGTGATCACGTGACTTAATGGCGCTGATCATGTGACTGATCATGCACTGATCATGTTTGCTATCATACACTGATCATGTGCCTCTGGAGGCAATAAACAAAGAGCTGAGTAGGCACGAATCAAACAGTCAGCAGGCAATAATCATGGAACTCAGGTGTGAGGAATCATGCTGCTCAGCTGGCAATAATCAAGCAGCTGAGCAGGCAGGAATCGTGCAGCTCAGCTGGCAATTGTCAAGCAGATGAGCAGACAGTAATCACGCAGCTCAGCAGGCCCAGATCACGTGACTGAGCATGCACTGATCACGTGGCTGATCATGCACTGATCACGTGGCTGATCATGCACTGATCACGTGGCTGATCATGCACTGATCACGCAGCTGATCATGCACTGATCACGTGACTGATCATGCACTGATCACGTGACTGATCATGCACTGATCACGTGGCTATCATGCACTGATCACGTGGCTGATCATGCACTGATCACGTAGCTACCATGCACTGGTCACGTGACTGATCATGCACTGATCACGTGACTGATCATGCACTGATCACGTGGCTATCATGCACTGATCACGTGACTGATCATGCACTGATCACGTCTATATCATGCACTGATCACGTGACTGATCATGCACTGATCACGTGGATGATCATGCACTGATCACGTGACTGATCATGCACTGATCACGTGGCTGATCATGCACTGATCACGTGACTGATCATGCACTGATCACGTGACTATCATGCACTGATCACGTGACTTAATGCACTGATCACGTGACTGATCATGCACTGATCATGTTGCTATCATGCACTGATCATGTGCCTCTGGAGGCAATGAACAAAGAGCTGAGTAGGCACGATCAAACAGTCAGCAGGCAATGATCATAACACAGGTGTGAGGAATCATGCTGCTCAGCTGGCAATGATCATGCAGCTGATCAGGCAGGAATCATGCAGCTCAGCTGGCAATTGTCAAGCAGATGATCAGACAGTGATCACGCAGCTCATCATGCACTGATCACGTGACTGATCATGCACTGATCACGTGGCTGATCATGCACTGATCACGTGACTGATCATGCACTGATCACGTGGCTATCATGCACTGATCACGTGGCTGATCATGCACTGATCACGTAGCTACCATGTACTGGTCACGTGACTGATCATGCACTGATCACGTGACTGATCATGCACTGATCACGTGGCTGATCATGCACTGATCACGTGGCTGATCATGCACTGATCACGTAACTGATCATACACTGATCACGTGACTGATCATGCACTGATCACGTGGCTATCATGCACTGATCACGAGACTGATCATGCACTGATCACGTCTATATCATGCACTGATCACATGACTGCCCATGCACTGATCACGTGGATGATCATACACTAATCATGTGACAGATCATGCACTGATCACGTGGCTGATCATGCACTGATACCGTGACTGAGCATGGACTGATCACATTACTATCATGTAGTGATCACGTGACTTAATGGCGCTGATAATGTGACTGATCATGCGCTGATCATGTTTGCTATCATACACTGATCATGTGCCTCTGGAGGCAATAAACAAAGAGCTGAGTAGGCACGAATCAAACAGTCAGCAGGCAATAATCATGGAACTCAGGTGTGAGGAATCATGCTGCTCAGCTGGCAATAATCAAGCAGCTGAGCAGGCAGGAATTACGCAGCACAGCTGGCAATTGTCAAGCAGATGACAGGCAGGAATCGTGCAGCTCAGCTGGCAATTGTCAAGCAGATGAGCAGACAGTAATCACGCAGCTCAGCAGGCCCAGATCACGTGACTGAGCATGCACTGTTCACGTGGCTGATCATACACTGATCACGTGATGATCATGCACTGATCACTTGGATATCATGCACTGATCACGTGGCTGATCATACACTGTTCACGTGTCTGACCATGCACTGATCACGTGGCTGATCATACACTGCTCACGTAACTGATCATGCACTGATCACGTGGCTATCATGCACTGATCACGTGGCTGAACATGCACTGTTCACGTGGCTGATCACACACCTGTCACGTGACATATCATGCACTGATCACGTGGCACTCATGCACTGATCACGTGGCTGATCATACTCTGCTCACGTAACTCATGCACACATCACGTGGCTATCATGCACTGCTCACGTGGCTCGTCATGGAATGATCACGTAGCAACCATATACTGGTCACGTGACTGATCATGCAAAGATCACGTAAATGATCATGCACTGTTCACGTGACTGATCATGTACTGATCACGTGACTGATCATGCACTGATCACGTGGCTATCATGCTCTGCTCACGTGGCTGATCATGCAACGATCACGTAGCAACCATGTACTGGTCACGTGACTGATCATGCACTGATCACGTAATTGATCCTGCACTGATCACGTGGCTCATCATGCACTGATAACGTGGCTGATCACACATGTATCACGTGACTGATCATGCACTGATCACGTGGCTCTCATGCACTGATCACGTGGCTGTCATGCACTGATCACGTGGATATCATGCACTGATCACGTGGCTGATCACACACGTATCACATGACTGGTCATGCACTGATCACGTGGCTATCATGCACTGATCACGTGGCTATCATGCACTGATCACGTGGCTGATCATGCAATGATCACGTAGCTACCATGTACTGGTCACGTAACTGATCATGCACTGAGCACGTAATTGATCATGCACTGATCACGTGGCTGATCATGCACTGATCACGTGGCTGATCATACACTGATCACGTAACTGATCATGCACTGATCACGTGACTGATCATGCACTGATCACGTGGCTATCATGCACTGATCACTTGGCTGGACATGCACTGATCACGTGCCTGGTCATGCACTGATCACGTGGCTGATCATGCACTGATCACGTGACTGATCATGCACTGATCACGTGTCTGATCATGCACTGATCACGTGGCTATCATGCACTGCTCACGTGGCTGATCATGCCATGATCACGCAGCTACCATGTACTGGTCACATGACTGATCATGCACTGATCACGTGACTGATCATGCACTGATCACGTGGCTATCATGAACTACTCACGTGGCTGATCATGCAATGATCATGTAGCTACCATGTACAGGTCACGTGAATGATCATACACCCATCAGGTGACTGATCATGCACTGATCACGTGGCTATCATGCACTGATCACGAGACTGATCATGCACTGATCACGTCTATATCATGCACTGATCACATGACTGCCCATGCACTGATCACGTGGATGATCATACACTAATCTTGTGACAGATCATGCACTGATCACGTGGCTGATCATGCACTGATACCGTGACTGAGCATGGACTGATCACATGACTATCATGTAGTGATCACGTGACTTAATGGCGCTGATCATGTGACTGATCATGCGCTGATCATGTTTGCTATCATACACTGATCATGTGCCTCTGGAGGCAATAAACAAAGAGCTGAGTAGGCACGAATCAAACAGTCAGCAGGCAATAATCATGGAACTCAGGTGTGAGGAATCATGCTGCTCAGCTGGCAATAATCAAGCAGCTGAGCAGGCAGGAATTATGCAGCACAGCTGGCAATTGTCAAGCAGATGACAGGCAGGAATCGTGCAGCTCAGCTGGCAATTGTCAAGCAGATGAGCAGACAGTAATCACGCAGCTCAGCAGGCCCTGATCACGTGACTGAGCATGCACTGTTCACGTGGCTGATCATACACTGATCACGTGATGATCATGCACTGATCACTTGGATATCATGCACTGATCACGTGGCTGATCATACACTGATCACGTGTCTGACCATGCACTGATCACGTGGCTGATCATACACTGATCACGTAACTGATCATGCACTGATCACGTGGCTATCATGCACTGATCACGTGGCTGATCATGCACTGATCACGTGGCTGATCACACACTGTCACGTGACTATCATGCACTGATCACGTGGCATCATGCACTGATCACGTGGCTGATCATGCATGATCACGCAGCTACCATGTACTGGTCACATGACTGATCATGCACTGATCACGTGACTGATCATGCACTGATCACGTGGCTATCATGCACTACTCACGTGGCTGATCATGCAATGATCATGTAGCTACCATGTACAGGTCACGTGAATGATCATACACCCATCAGGTGACTGATCATGCACTGATCACGTGGCTATCATGCACTGATCACGTGACTGATCATGCACTGATCACGTCTATATCATGCACTGATCACATGACTGCCCATGCACTGATCACGTGGATGATCATACACTGATCTTGTGACAGATCATGCACTGATCACGTGGCTGATCATGCACTGATACCGTGACTGAGCATGGACTGATCACATGACTATCATGTAGTGATCACGTGACTTAATGGCGCTGATCATGTGACTGATCATGCGCTGATCATGTTTGCTATCATACACTGATCATGTGCCTCTGGAGGCAATAAACAAAGAGCTGAGTAGGCACGAATCAAACAGTCAGCAGGCAATAATCATGGAACTCAGGTGTGAGGAATCATGCTGCTCAGCTGGCAATAATCAAGCAGCTGAGCAGGCAGGAATCGTGCAGCTCAGCTGGCAATTGTCAAGCAGATGAGCAGACAGTAATCACGCAGCTCAGCAGGCCCAGATCACGTGACTGAGCATGCACTGTTCACGTGGCTGATCATACACTGATCACGTGATGATCATGCACTGATCACTTGGATATCATGCACTGATCACGTGGCTGATCATACACTGTTCACGTGTCTGACCATGCACTGATCACGTGGCTGATCATACACTGCTCACGTAACTGATCATGCACTGATCACGTGGCTATCATGCACTGATCACGTGGCTGAACATGCACTGTTCACGTGGCTGATCACACACCTGTCACGTGACATATCATGCACTGATCACGTGGCACTCATGCACTGATCACGTGGCTGATCATACTCTGCTCACGTAACTCATGCACTGATCACGTGGCTATCATGCACTGCTCACGTGGCTCGTCATGGAATGATCACGTAGCAACCATATACTGGTCACGTGACTGATCATGCACTGATCACGTAAATGATCATGCACTGTTCACGTGACTGATCATGCACTGATCACGTGACTGATCATGCACTGATCACGTGGCTATCATGCACTGATCACGTGGCTGATCATGCACTGATCACGTGACTGATCATGCACTGATCACGTGACTGATCATGCACTGATCACGTGGCTGATCATGCACTGATCACGTGGCTGATCATGCACTGATCACGTGGCTGATCATGCACTGATCACGTGACTGATCATGCACTGATCACGTGGCTGATCATGCACTGATCACGTGGCTATCATGCACTGATCACGTGGCTGATCATGCATGATCACGCAGCTACCATGTACTGGTCACATGACTGATCATGCACTGATCACGTGACTGATCATGCACTGATCACGTGGCTATCATGCACTACTCACGTGGCTGATCATGCAATGATCATGTAGCTACCATGTACAGGTCACGTGAATGATCATACACCCATCAGGTGACTGATCATGCACTGATCACGTGGCTATCATGCACTGATCACGTGACTGATCATGCACTGATCACGTCTATATCATGCACTGATCACATGACTGCCCATGCACTGATCACGTGGATGATCATACACTGATCATGTGACAGATCATGCACTGATCACGTGGCTGATCATGCACTGATCACGTGACTGAGCATGGACTGATCACATGACTATCATGTACTGATCACGTGACTTAATGGCACTGATCATGTGACTGATCATGCACTGATCATGTTTGCTATCATACACTGATCATGTGCCTCTGGAGGCAATAAACAAAGAGCTGAGTAGGCACGAATCAAACAGTCAGCAGGCAATAATCATGGAACACAGGTGTGAGGAATCATGCTGCTCAGCTGGCAATAATCAAGCAGCTGAGCAGGCAGGAATCACGCAGCTCAGCTGGCAATTGTCAAGCAGATGAGCAGACAGTAATCACGCAGCTCAGCAGGCACTGATCACGTGACTGAGCATGCACTGATCACGTGGCTGATCATGCACTGATCACGTGGCTGATCATGCACTGATCACGTGGCTATCATGCACTGATCACGTGGCTGATCATGCACTGATCACGTGGCTACCATGTACTGATCACGTGACTGATCATGCACTGATCACGTAACTGATCATGCACTGATCACGTGGCTGATCATGCACTGATCACGTGGCTGATCATGCACTGATCACGTAACTGATCATGCACTGATCACGTGACTGATCATGCACTGATCACGTGGCTATCATGCACTGATCACGTGACTGATCATGCACTGATCACGTCTATATCATGCACTGATCACATGACTGCCCATGCACTGATCACGTGGATGATCATACACTAATCTTGTGACAGGTCATGCACTGATCACGTGGCTGATCATGCACTGATACCGTGACTGAGCATGGACTGATCACATGACTATCATGTAGTGATCACGTGACTTAATGGCGCTGATCATGTGACTGATCATGCGCTGATCATGTTTGCTATCATACACTGATCATGTGCCTCTGGAGGCAATAAACAAAGAGCTGAGTAGGCACGAATCAAACAGTCAGCAGGCAATAATCATGGAACTCAGGTGTGAGGAATCATGCTGCTCAGCTGGCAATAATCAAGCAGCTGAGCAGGCAGGAATTACGCAGCACAGCTGGCAATTGTCAAGCAGATGACAGGCAGGAATCGTGCAGCTCAGCTGGCAATTGTCAAGCAGATGAGCAGACAGTAATCACGCAGCTCAGCAGGCCCAGATCACGTGACTGAGCATGCACTGTTCACGTGGCTGATCATACACTGATCACGTGATGATCATGCACTGATCACTTGGATATCATGCACTGATCACGTGGCTGATCATACACTGTTCACGTGTCTGACCATGCACTGATCACGTGGCTGATCATACACTGCTCACGTAACTGATCATGCACTGATCACGTGGCTATCATGCACTGATCACGTGGCTGAACATGCACAGTTCACGTGGCTGATCACACACCTGTCACGTGACATATCATGCACTGATCACGTGGCACTCATGCACTGTTCACGTGGCTGATCATACTCTGCTCACGTAACTCATGCACACATCACGTGGCTATCATGCACTGCTCACGTGGCTCGTCATGGAATGATCACGTAGCAACCATATACTGGTCACGTGACTGATCATGCAAAGATCACGTAAATGATCATGCACTGTTCACGTGACTGATCATGTACTGATCACGTGACTGATCATGCACTGATCACGTGGCTATCATGCTCTGCTCACTTGGCTGATCATGCAACGATCACGTAGCAACCATGTACTGGTCACGTGACTGATCATGCACTGATCACGTAATTGATCATGCACTGATCACGTGGCTCATCATGCACTGATCACGTGGCTGATCACACATGTATCACGTGACTGATCATGCACTGATCACGTGGCTCTCATGCACTGATCACGTGGCTGTCATGCACTGATCACGTGGATATCATGCACTGATCACGTGGCTGATCACACACGTATCACATGACTGATCATGCACTGATCACGTGGCTATCATGCACTGATCACGTGGCTATCATGCACTGATCACGTGGCTGATCATGCAATGATCACGTGGCTACCATGCACTGGTCACGTGACTGATCATGCACTGATCACGTAATTGATCATGCACTGATCACGTGGCTGATCATGCACTGATCACGTGGCTGATCATGCACTGATCACGTGACTGATCATGCACTGATCACGTGACTGATCATGCACTGATCACGTGGCTATCATGCACTGATCACGTGGCTGATCATGCATGATCACGCAGCTACCATGCACTGATCACGTGACTGATCATGCACTGATCACGTGACTGATCATGCACTGATCACGTGGCTATCATGCACTGATCACGTGGCTGATCATGCACTGATCACGTGGCTGATCATGCACTGATCACGTGGCTGATCATGCACTGATCACGTAACTGATCATGCACTGATCACGTGACTGATCATGCACTGATCACGTGGCTGATCATGCACTGATCACGTGACTGATCATGCACTGATCACGTCTATATCATGCACTGATCACGTGACTGATCATGCACTGATCACGTGGATGATCATACACTAATCACGTGACAGATCATGCACTGATCACGTGGCTGATCATGCACTGATCACGTGGCTATCATGCACTATCACGTGGCTGATCATGCAATGATCATGTAGCTACCATGTACAGGTCACGTGAATGATCATACACTGATCAGGTGACTGATCATGCACTGATCACGTGGCTGATCATGCACTGATCACGTGACTGATCATGCACTGATCACGTGGATATCATGCACTGATCACGTGGCTGATCATACACTGATCACGTGTCTGATCATGCACTGATCACGTGGCTGATCATACACTGATCACGTAACTGATCATGCACTGATCACGTGGCTATCATGCACTGATCACGTGGCTGATCATGCACTGATCACGTGGCTGATCACACACTGTCACGTGACATATCATGCACTGATCACGTGGCACTCATGCACTGATCACGTGGCTGATCATACTCTGCTCACGTAACTCATGCACACATCACGTGGCTATCATGCACTGCTCACGTGGCTCGTCATGGAATGATCACGTAGCAACCATATACTGGTCACGTGACTGATCATGCACTGATCACGTAAATGATCATGCACTGTTCACGTGACTGATCATGCACTGATCACGTGACTGATCATGCACTGATCACGTGGCTATCATGCACTGATCACGTGGCTGATCATGCAACGATCACGTAGCAACCATGTACTGGTCACGTGACTGATCATGCACTGATCACGTAATTGATCATGCACTGATCACGTGGCTCATCATGCACTGATCACGTGGCTGATCACACATGTATCACGTGACTGATCATGCACTGATCACGTGGCTCTCATGCACTGATCACGTGGCTGTCATGCACTGATCACGTGGATATCATGCACTGATCACGTGGCTGATCACACACGTATCACATGACTGATCATGCACTGATCACGTGGCTATCATGCACTGATCACGTGGCTATCATGCACTGATCACGTGGCTGATCATGCAATGATCACGTAGCTACCATGTACTGGTCACGTGACTGATCATGCACTGATCACGTAATTGATCATGCACTGATCACGTGGCTGATCATGCACTGATCACGTGGCTGATCATACACTGATCACGTAACTGATCATGCACTGATCACGTGACTGATCATGCACTGATCACGTGGCTATCATGCACTGATCACGTGGCTGATCATGCACTGATCACGTGCCTGATCATGCACTGATCACGTGGCTGATCATGCACTGATCACGTGACTGATCATGCACTGATCACGTGTCTGATCATGCACTGATCACGTGGCTATCATGCACTGCTCACGTGGCTGATCATGCCATGATCACGCAGCTACCACTGTACTGGTCACATGCACTGATCACGTGGCTATCATGCACTACTCACGTGGCTGATCATGCAATGATCATGTAGCTACCATGTACAGGTCACGTGAATGATCATACACCCATCAGGTGACTGATCATGCACTGATCACGTGGCTATCATGCACTGATCACGAGACTGATCATGCACTGATCACGTCTATATCATGCACTGATCACATGACTGCCCATGCACTGATCACGTGGATGATCATACACTAATCATGTGACAGATCATGCACTGATCACGTGGCTGATCATGCACTGATACCGTGACTGAGCATGGACTGATCACATGACTATCATGTAGTGATCACGTGACTTAATGGCGCTGATCATGTGACTGATCATGCGCTGATCATGTTTGCTATCATACACTGATCATGTGCCTCTGGAGGCAATAAACAAAGAGCTGAGTAGGCACGAATCAAACAGTCAGCAGGCAATAATCATGGAACTCAGGTGTGAGGAATCATGCTGCTCAGCTGGCAATAATCAAGCAGCTGAACAGGCAGGAATTATGCAGCACAGCTGGCAATTGTCAAGCAGATGACAGGCAGGAATCGTGCAGCTCAGCTGGCAATTGTCAAGCAGATGAGCAGACAGTAATCACGCAGCTCAGCAGGCCCAGATCACGTGACTGAGCATGCACTGTTCACGTGGCTGATCATACACTGATCACGTGATGTTCATGCACTGATCACTTGGATATCATGCACTGATCACGTGGCTGATCATACACTGATCACGTAACTGATCATGCACTGATCACGTGGCTGATCATGCACTGATCACGTGGCTGATCATGCACTGTCACGTGACTATCATGCACTGATCACGTGGCATCATGCACTGATCACGTGGCTGATCATGCACTGATCACGTGGATATCATGCACTGATCACGTGGCTGATCACACACTGATCACGTGACTGATCATGCACTGATCACGTGGCTATCATGCACTGATCACGTGGCTATCATGCACTGATCACGTGGCTGATCATGCAATGATCACGTAGCTACCATGTACTGGTCACGTGACTGATCATGCACTGATCACGTAATTGATCATGCACTGATCACGTGGCTGATCATGCACTGATCACGTGGCTGATCATGCACTGATCACGTAACTGATCATGCACTGATCACGTGACTGATCATGCACTGATCACGTGGCTATCATGCACTGATCACGTGGCTGACATACACTGATCACGTGCCTGATCATGCACTGATCACGTGGCTGATCATGCACTGATCACGTGACTGATCATGCACTGATCACGTGTCTGATCATGCACTGATCACGTGGCTATCATGCACTGCTCACGTGGCTGATCATGCCATGATCACGCAGCTACCATGTACTGGTCACATGACTGATCATGCACTGATCACGTGACTGATCATGCAGTGATCACGTGGCTATCATGCACTACTCACGTGGCTGATCATGCAATGATCATGTAGCTACCATATACAGGTCACGTGAATGATCATACACCCATCAGGTGACTGATCATGCACTGATCACGTGGCTATCATGCACTGATCACGAGACTGATCATGCACTGATCACGTCTATATCATGCACTGATCACATGACTGCCCATGCACTGATCACGTGGATGATCATACACTAATCTTGTGACAGATCATGCACTGATCACGTGGCTGATCATGCACTGATACCGTGACTGAGCATGGACTGATCACATGACTATCATGTAGTGATCACGTGACTTAATGGCGCTGATCATGTGACTGATCATGCGCTGATCATGTTTGCTATCATACACTGATCATGTGCCTCTGGAGGCAATAAACAAAGAGCTGAGTAGGCACGAATCAAACAGTCAGCAGGCAATAATCATGGAACTCAGGTGTGAGGAATCATGCTGCTCAGCTGGCAATAATCAAGCAGCTGAACAGGCAGGAATTATGCAGCACAGCTGGCAATTGTCAAGCAGATGACAGGCAGGAATCGTGCAGCTCAGCTGGCAATTGTCAAGCAGATGAGCAGACAGTAATCACGCAGCTCAGCAGGCCCAGATCACGTGAATGAGCATGCACTGTTCACGTGGCTGATCATACACTGATCACGTGATGATCATGCACTGATCACTTGGATATCATGCACTGATCACGTGGCTGATCATACACTGTTCACGTGTCTGACCATGCACTGATCACGTGGCTGATCATACACTGCTCACGTAACTGATCATGCACTGATCACGTGGCTATCATGCACTGATCACGTGGCTGAACATGCACTGTTCACGTGGCTGATCACACACCTGTCACGTGACATATCATGCACTGATCACGTGGCTGATCATACTCTGCTCACGTAACTCATGCACACATCACGTGGCTATCATGCACTGCTCACGTGGCTCGTCATGGAATGATCACGTAGCAACCATATACTGGTCACGTGACTGATCATGCAAAGATCACGTAAATGATCATGCACTGTTCACGTGACTGATCATGTACTGATCACGTGACTGATCATGCACTGATCACGTGGCTATCATGCTCTGCTCACGTGGCTGATCATGCAACGATCACGTAGCAACCATGTACTGGTCACGTGACTGATCATGCACTGATCACGTAATTGATCCTGCACTGATCACGTGGCTCATCATGCACTGATCACGTGGCTGATCACACATGTATCACGTGACTGATCATGCACTGATCACGTGGCTCTCATGCACTGATCACGTGGCTGTCATGCACTGATCACGTGGATATCATGCACTGATCACGTGGCTGATCACACACGTATCACATGACTGATCATGCACTGATCACGTGGCTATCATGCACTGATCACGTGGCTATCATGCACTGATCACGTGGCTGATCATGCAATGATCACGTAGCTACCATGTACTGGTCACGTGACTGATCATGCACTGATCACGTAATTGATCATGCACTGATCACGTGGCTGATCATGCACTGATCACGTGGCTGATCATACACTGATCACATAACTGATCATGCACTGATCACGTGACTGATCATGCACTGATCACGTGGCTATCATGCACTGATCACTTGGCTGACATACACTGATCACGTGCCTGATCATGCACTGATCACGTGGCTGATCATGCACTGATCACGTGACTGATCATGCACTGATCTCGTGTCTGATCATGCACTGATCACGTGGCTATCATGCACTGCTCACGTGGCTGATCATGCCATGATCACGCAGCTACCATGTACTGGTCACATGACTGATCATGCACTGATCACGTGACTGATCATGCAGTGATCACGTGGCTATCATGAACTACTCACGTGGCTGATCATGCAATGATCATGTAGCTACCATGTACAGGTCACGTGAATGATCATACACCCATCAGGTGACTGACCATGCACTGATCACGTGGCTATCATGCACTGATCACGAGACTGATCATGCACTGTTCACGTCTATATCATGCACTGATCACATGACTGCCCATGCACTGATCACGTGGATGATCATACACTAATCTTGTGACAGATCATGCACTGATCACGTGGCTGATCATGCACTGATACCGTGACTGAGCATGGACTGATCACATGACTATCATGTAGTGATCACGTGACTTAATGGCGCTGATCATGTGACTGATCATGCGCTGATCATGTTTGCTATCATACACTGATCATGTGCCTCTGGAGGCAATAAACAAAGAGCTGAGTAGGCACGAATCAAACAGTCAGCAGGCAATAATCATGGAACTCAGGTGTGAGGAATCATGCTGCTCAGCTGGCAATAATCAAGCAGCTGAACAGGCAGGAATTATGCAGCACAGCTGGCAATTGTCAAGCAGATGACAGGCAGGAATCCTGCAGCTCAGCTGGCAATTGTCAAGCAGATGAGCAGACAGTAATCACGCAGCTCAGCAGTCCCAGATCACGTGACTGAGCATGCACTGTTCACGTGGCTGATCATACACTGATCACGTGATGATCATGCACTGATCACTTGGATATCATGCACTGATCACGTGGCTGATCATACACTGCTCACGTAACTGATCATGCACTGATCACGTGGCTGATCATGCACTGATCACGTGGCTGATCACACACCTGTCACGTGACATATCATGCACTGATCACGTGGCACTCATGCACTGATCACGTGGCTGATCATACTCTGCTCACGTAACTCATGCACACATCACGTGGCTATCATGCACTGCTCACGTGGCTGATCATGGAATGATCACGTAGCAACCATATACTGGTCACGTGACTGATCATGCAAAGATCACGTAAATGATCATGCACTGTTCACGTGACTGATCATGTACTGATCACGTGACTGATCATGCACTGATCACGTGGCTATCATGCACTGCTCACGTGGCTGATCATGCAACGATCACGTAGCAACCATGTACTGGTCACGTGACTGATCATGCACTGATCACGTAATTGATCATGCACTGATCACGTGGCTCATCATGCACTGATCACGTGGCTGATCACACATGTATCACGTGACTGATCATGCACTGATCACGTGGCTCTCATGCACTGATCACGTGGCTGTCATGCACTGATCACGTGGATATCATGCACTGATCACGTGGCTGATCACACACGATCACATGACTGATCATGCACTGATCACGTGGCTATCATGCACTGATCACGTGGCTGATCATGCAATGATCACGTAGCTACCATGTACTGGTCACGTGACTGATCATGCACTGATCACGTAATTGATCATGCACTGATCATGTGGCTGATCATGCACTGATCACGTGGCTGATCATACACTGATCACATAACTGATCATGCACTGATCACGTGACTGATCATGCACTGATCACGTGGCTATCATGCACTGATCACTTGGCTGACATACACTGATCACGTGCCTGATCATGCACTGATCACGTGACTGATCATGCACTGATCACGTGTCTGATCATGCACTGATCACGTGGCTATCATGCACTGCTCACGTGGCTGATCATTCCATGATCACGCAGCTACCATGTACTGGTCACATGACTGATCATGCACTGATCACGTGACTGATCATGCAGTGATCACGTGGCTATCATGCACTACTCACGTGGCTGATCATGCAATGATCATGTAGCTACCATGTACAGGTCACGTGAATGATCATACACCCATCAGGTGACTGATCATGCACTGATCACGTGGCTATCATGCACTGATCACGAGACTGATCATGCACTGTTCACGTCTATATCATGCACTGATCACATGACTGCCCATGCACTGATCACGTGGATGATCATTCACTTATCTTGTGACAGATCATGCACTGATCACGTGGCTGATCATGCACTGATACCGTGACTGAGCATGGACTGATCACATGACTATCATGTAGTGATCACGTGACTTAATGGCGCTGATCATGTGACTGATCATGCGCTGATCATTTTTGCTATCATACACTGATCATGTGCCTCTGGAGGCAATAAACAAAGAGCTGAGTAGGCACGAATCAAACAGTCAGCAGGCAATAATCATGGAACTCAGGTGTGAGGAATCATGCTGCTCAGCTGGCAATAATCAAGCAGCTGAGCAGGCAGGAATTACGCAGCACAGCTGGCAATTGTCAAGCAGATGACAGGCAGGAATCGTGCAGCTCAGCTGGCAATTGTCAAGCAGATGAGCAGACAGTAATCACGCAGCTCAGCAGGCCCAGATCACGTGACTGAGCATGCACTGTTCACGTGGCTGATCATACACTGATCACGTGATGATCATGCACTGATCACTTGGATATCATGCACTGATCACGTGGCTGATCATACACTGTTCACGTGTCTGACCATGCACTGATCACGTGGCTGATCATACACTGCTCACGTAACTGATCATGCACTGATCACGTGGCTATCATGCACTGATCACGTGGCTGAACATGCACTGTTCACGTGGCTGATCACACACCTGTCACGTGACATATCATGCACTGATCACGTGGCTGATCATACTCTGCTCACGTAACTCATGCACACATCACCTGGCTATCATGCACTGCTCACGTGGCTCGTCATGGAATGATCACGCAGCAACCATATACTGGTCACGTGACTGATCATGCAAAGATCACGTAAATGATCATGCACTGTTCACGTGACTGATCATGTACTGATCACGTGACTGATCATGCACTGATCACGTGGCTATCATGCTCTGCTCACGTGGCTGATCATGCAACGATCACGTAGCAACCATGTACTGGTCACGTGACTGATCATGCACTGATCACGTAATTGATCCTGCACTGATCACGTGGCTCATCATGCACTGATCACGTGGCTGATCACACATGTATCACGTGACTGATCATGCACTGATCACGTGGCTCTCATGCACTGATCACGTGGCTGTCATGCACTGATCACGTGGATATCATGCACTGATCACGTGGCTGATCACACACGTATCACATGACTGATCATGCACTGATCACGTGGCTATCATGCACTGATCACGTGGCTGATCATGCAATGATCACGTAGCTACCATGTACTGGTCACGTGACTGATCATGCACTGATCACGTAATTGATCATGCACTGATCATGTGGCTGATCATGCACTGATCACGTGGCTGATCATACACTGATCACATAACTGATCATGCACTGATCACGTGACTGATCATGCACTGATCACGTGGCTATCATGCACTGATCACGTGGCTGACATACACTGATCACGTGCCTGATCATGCACTGATCACGTGACTGATCATGCACTGATCACGTGTCTGATCATGCACTGATCACGTGGCTATCATGCACTGCTCACGTGGCTGATCATGCCATGATCACGCAGCTACCATGTACTGGTCACATGACTGATCATGCACTGATCACGTGACTGATCATGCAGTGATCACGTGGCTATCATGCACTACTCACGTGGCTGATCATGCAATGATCATGTAGCTACCATGTACAGGTCACGTGAATGATCATACACCCATCAGGTGACTGATCATGCACTGATCACGTGGCTATCATGCACTGATCACGAGACTGATCATGCACTGTTCACGTCTATATCATGCACTGATCACATGACTGCCCATGCACTGATCACGTGGATGATCATACACTAATCTTGTGACAGATCATGCACTGATCACGTGGCTGATCATGCACTGATACCGTGACTGAGCATGGACTGATCACATGACTATCATGTAGTGATCACGTGACTTAATGGCGCTGATCATGTGACTGATCATGCGCTGATCATTTTTGCTATCATACACTGATCATGTGCCTCTGGAGGCAATAAACAAAGAGCTGAGTAGGCACGAATCAAACAGTCAGCAGGCAATAATCATGGAACTCAGGTGTGAGGAATCATGCTGCTCAGCTGGCAATAATCAAGCAGCTGAGCAGGCAGGAATTACGCAGCACAGCTGGCAATTGTCAAGCAGATGACAGGCAGGAATCGTGCAGCTCAGCTGGCAATTGTCAAGCAGATGAGCAGACAGTAATCACGCAGCTCAGCAGGCCCAGATCACGTGACTGAGCATGCACTGTTCACGTGGCTGATCATACACTGATCACGTGATGATCATGCACTGATCACTTGGATATCATGCACTGATCACGTGGCTGATCATACACTGTTCACGTGTCTGACCATGCACTGATCACGTGGCTGATCATACACTGCTCACGTAACTGATCATGCACTGATCACGTGGCTATCATGCACTGATCACGTGGCTGAACATGCACTGTTCACGTGGCTGATCACACACCTGTCACGTGACATATCATGCACTGATCACGTGGCTGATCATACTCTGCTCACGTAACTCATGCACACATCACGTGGCTATCATGCACTGCTCACGTGGCTCGTCATGGAATGATCACGTAGCAACCATATACTGGTAACGTGACTGATCATGCAAAGATCACGTAAATGATCATGCACTGTTCACGTGACTGATCATGTACTGATCACGTGACTGATCATGCACTGATCACGTGGCTATCATGCTCTGCTCACGTGGCTGATCATGCAACGATCACGTAGCAACCATGTACTGGTCACGTGACTGATCATGCACTGATCACGTAATTGATCCTGCACTTATCACGTGGCTCATCATGCACTGATCACGTGGCTGATCACACATGTATCACGTGACTGATCATGCACTGATCACGTGGCTCTCATGCACTGATCACGTGGCTGTCATGCACTGATCACGTGGATATCATGCACTGATCACGTGGCTGATCACACACGTATCACATGACTGATCATGCACTGATCACGTGGCTATCATGCACTGATCACGTAGCTATCATGCACTGATCACGTGGCTGATCATGCAATGATCACGTAGCTACCATGTACTGGTCACGTGACTGATCATGCACTGATCACGTAATTGATCATGCACTGATCACGTGGCTGATCATGCACTGATCACGTGGCTGATCATACACTGATCACGTAACTGATCATGCACTGATCACGTGACTGATCATGCACTGATCACGTGGCTATCATGCACTGATCACTTGGCTGGACATACACTGATCACGTGCCTGGTCATGCACTGATCACGTGGCTGATCATGCACTGATCACGTGACTGATCATGCACTGATCACGTGTCTGATCATGCACTGATCACGTGGCTATCATGCACTGCTCACGTGGCTGATCATGCCATGATCACGCAGCTACCATGTACTGGTCACATGACTGATCATGCACTGATCACGTGACTGATCATGCAGTGATCACGTGGCTATCATGCACTACTCACGTGGCTGATCATGCAATGATCATGTAGCTACCATGTACAGGTCACGTGAATGATCATACACCCATCAGGTGACTGATCATGCACTGATCACGTGGCTATCATGCACTGATCACGAGACTGATCATGCACTGATCACGTCTATATCATGCACTGATCACATGACTGCCCATGCACTGATCACGTGGATGATCATACACTAATCTTGTGACAGATCATGCACTGATCACGTGGCTGATCATGCACTGATACCGTGACTGAGCATGGACTGATCACATGACTATCATGTAGTGATCACGTGACTTAATGGCGCTGATCATGTGACTGATCATGCGCTGATCATGTTTGCTATCATACACTGATCATGTGCCTCTGGAGGCAATAAACAAAGAGCTGAGTAGGCACGAATCAAACAGTCAGCAGGCAATAATCATGGAACTCAGGTGTGAGGAATCATGCTGCTCAGCTGGCAATAATCAAGCAGCTGAACAGGCAGGAATTACGCAGCACAGCTGGCAATTGTCAAGCAGATGACAGGCAGGAATCGTGCAGCTCAGCTGGCAATTGTCAAGCAGATGAGCAGACAGTAATCACGCAGCTCAGCAGGCCCAGATCACGTGACTGAGCATGCACTGTTCACGTGGCTGATCATACACTGATCACGTGATGATCATGCACTGATCACTTGGATATCATGCACTGATCACGTGGCTGATCATACACTGTTCACGTGTCTGACCATGCACTGATCACGTGGCTGATCATACACTGCTCACGTAACTGATCATGCACTGATCACGTGGCTATCATGCACTGATCACGTGGCTGAACATGCACTGTTCACGTGGCTGATCACACACCTGTCACGTGACATATCATGCACTGATCACGTGGCACTCATGCACTGATCACGTGGCTGATCATACTCTGCTCACGTAACTCATGCACACATCACGTGGCTATCATGCACTGCTCACGTGGCTCGTCATGGAATGATCACGTAGCAACCATATACTGGTCACGTGACTGATCATGCAAAGATCACGTAAATTATCATGCACTGTTCACGTGACTGATCATGTACTGATCACGTGACTGATCATGCACTGATCACGTGGCTATCATGCTCTGCTCACGTGGCTGATTATGCAACGATCACGTAGCAACCATGTACTGGTCACGTGACTGATCATGCACTGATCACGTAATTGATCCTGCACTGATCACGTGGCTCATCATGCACTGATCACGTGGCTGATCACACATGTATCACGTGACTGATCATGCACTGATCCCGTGGCTCTCATGCACTGATCACGTGGCTGTCATGCACTGATCCCGTGGATATCATGCACTGATCACGTGGCTGATCACACACGTATCACATGACTGATCATGCACTGATCACGTGGCTATCATGCACTGATCACGTGGCTGATCATGCAATGATCACGTAGCTACCATGTACTGGTCACGTGACTGATCATGCACTGATCACGTAACTGATCATGCACTGATCACGTGGCTGATCATGCACTGATCACGTGGCTGATCATGCACTGATCACGTAACTGATCATGCACTGATCACGTGACTGATCATGCACTGATCACGTGGCTATCATGCACGGATCACGAGTCTGATCATGCACTGTTCACGTCTATATCATGCACTGATCACATGACTGCCCATGCACTGATCACGTGGATGATCATACACTGATCTTGTGACAGATCATGCACTGATCACGTGGCTGATCATGCACTGATACCGTGACTGAGCATGGACTGATCACATGACTATCATGTAGTGATCACGTGACTTAATGGCGCTGATCATGTGACTGATCATGCGCTGATCATGTTTGCTATCATACACTGATCATGTGCCTCTGGAGGCAATAAACAAAGAGCTGAGTAGGCACGAATCAAACAGTCAGCAGGCAATAATCATGGAACTCAGGTGTGAGGAATCATGCTGCTCAGCTGGCAATAATCAAGCAGCTGAGCAGGCAGGAATTACGCAGCACAGCTGGCAATTGTCAAGCAGATGACAGGCAGGAATCGTGCAGCTCAGCTCGCAATTGTCAAGCAGATGAGCAGACAGTAATCACGCAGCTCAGCAGGCCCAGATCACGTGACTGAGCATGCACTGTTCACGTGGCTGATCATACACTGATCACGTGATGATCATGCACTGATCACGTGGATATCATGCACTGATCACGTGGCTGATCACACACTGATCACGTGACTGATCATGCACTGATCACGTGGCTGATCATACACTGATCACGTAACTGATCATGCACTGATCACGTGGCTGATCATGCACTGATCACGTGGCTATCATGCACTGATCACGTGGCTATCATGCACTGATCACGTGGCTGATCACACACGTATCACGTGACTGATCATGCACTGATCACGTGGCTATCATGCACTGATCACGTGGCTATCATGCACTGATCACGTGGCTGATCATGCACTGATCACGTAGCTACCATGCACTGATCACGTGACTGATCATGCACTGATCACGTAACTGATCATGCACTGATCACGTGGCTATCATGCACTGATCACGTGGCTGATCATACACTGATCACGTGACTGATCATGCACTGATCACGTGGCTGATCATGCACTGATCACGTGACTGATCATGCACTGATCACGTGTCTGATCATGCACTGATCACGTGGCTATCATGCACTGCTCACGTGGCTGATCATGCCATGATCACGCAGCTACCATGTACTGGTCACATGACTGATCATGCACTGATCACGTGACTGATAATGCAGTGATCACGTGGCTATCATGCACTACTCACGTGGCTGATCATGCAATGATCATGTAGCTACCATGTACAGGTCACGTGAATGATCATACACCCATCAGGTGACTGATCATGCACTGATCACGTGGCTATCATGCACTGATCACGAGACTGATCATGCACTGATCACGTCTATATCATGCACTGATCACATGACTGCCCATGCACTGATCACGTGGATGATCATACACTAATCTTGTGACAGATCATGCACTGATCACGTGGCTGATCATGCACTGATACCGTGACTGAGCATGGACTGATCACATGACTATCATGTAGTGATCACGTGACTTAATGGCGCTGATCATGTGACTGATCATGCGCTGATCATGTTTGCTATCATACACTGATCATGTGCCTCTGGAGGCAATAAACAAAGAGCTGAGTAGGCACGAATCAAACAGTCAGCAGGCAATAATCATGGAACTCAGGTGTGAGGAATCATGCTGCTCAGCTGGCAATAATCAAGCAGCTGAGCAGGCAGGAATTACGCAGCACAGCTGGCAATTGTCAAGCAGATGACAGGCAGGAATCGTGCAGCTCAGCTGGCAATTGTCAAGCAGATGAGCAGACAGTAATCACGCAGCTCAGCAGGCCCAGATCACGTGACTGAGCATGCACTGTTCACGTGGCTGATCATACACTGATCACGTGATGATCATGCACTGATCACTTGGATATCATGCACTGATCACGTGGCTGATCATACACTGTTCACGTGTCTGACCATGCACTGATCACGTGGCTGATCATACACTGCTCACGTAACTGATCATGCACTGATCACGTGGCTATCATGCACTGATCACGTGGCTGAACATGCACTGTTCACGTGGCTGATCACACACCTGTCACGTGACATATCATGCACTGATCACGTGGCACTCATGCACTGATCACGTGGCTGATCATACTCTGCTCACGTAACTCATGCACACATCACGTGGCTATCATGCACTGCTCACGTGGCTCGTCATGGAATGATCACGTAGCAACCATATACTGGTCACGTGACTGATCATGCAAAGATCACGTAAATGATCATGCACTGTTCACGTGACTGATCATGTACTGATCACGTGACTGATCATGCACTGATCACGTGGCTATCATGCTCTGCTCACGTGGCTGATCATGCAACGATCACGTAGCAACCATGTACTGGTCACGTGACTGATCATGCACTGATCACGTAATTGATCCTGCACTGATCACGTGGCTCATCATGCACTGATCACGTGGCTGATCACACATGTATCACGTGACTGATCATGCACTGATCACGTGGCTCTCATGCACTGATCACGTGGCTGTCATGCACTGATCACGTGGATATCATGCACTGATCACGTGGCTGATCACACACGTATCACATGACTGATCATGCACTGATCACGTGGCTATCATGCACTGATCACGTGGCTATCATGCACTGATCACGTGGCTGATCATGCAATGATCACGTAGCTACCATGTACTGGTCACGTGACTGATCATGCACTGATCACGTAATTGATCATGCACTGATCATGTGGCTGATCATGCACTGATCACGTGGCTGATCATACACTGATCACATAACTGATCATGCACTGATCACGTGACTGATCATGCACTGATCACGTGGCTATCATGCACTGATCACTTGGCTGACATACACTGATCACGTGCCTGTCATGCACTGATCACGTGGCTGATCATGCACTGATCACGTGACTGATCATGCACTGATCTCGTGTCTGATCATGCACTGATCACGTGGCTATCATGCACTGCTCACGTGGCTGATCATGCCATGATCACGCAGCTACCATGTACTGGTCACATGACTGATCATGCACTGATCACGTGACTGATCATGCAGTGATCACGTGGCTATCATGAACTACTCACGTGGCTGATCATGCAATGATCATGTAGCTACCATGTACAGGTCACGTGAATGATCATACACCCATCAGGTGACTGATCATGCACTGATCACGTGGCTATCATGCACTGATCACGAGACTGATCATGCACTGTTCACGTCTATATCATGCACTGATCACATGACTGCCCATGCACTGATCACGTGGATGATCATACACTAATCTTGTGACAGATCATGCACTGATCACGTGGCTGATCATGCACTGATACCGTGACTGAGCATGGACTGATCACATGACTATCATGTAGTGATCACGTGACTTAATGGCACTGATCATGTGACTGATCATGCGCTGATCATGTTTGCTATCATACACTGATCATGTGCCTCTGGAGGCAATAAACAAAGAGCTGAGTAGGCACGAATCAAACAGTCAGCAGGCAATAATCATGGAACTCAGGTGTGAGGAATCATGCTGCTCAGCTGGCAATAATCAAGCAGCTGAACAGGCAGAAATTATGCAGCACAGCTGGCAATTGTCAAGCAGATGACAGGCAGGAATCGTGCAGCTCAGCTGGCAATTGTCAAGCAGATGAGCAGACAGTAATCACGCAGCTCAGCAGGCCCAGATCACGTGACTGAGCATGCACTGTTCACGTGGCTGATCATACACTGATCACGTGATGATCATGCACTGATCACTTGGATATCATGCACTGATCACGTGGCTGATCATACACTGTTCACGTGTCTGACCATGCACTGATCACGTGGCTGATCATACACTGCTCACGTAACTGATCATGCACTGATCACGTGGCTATCATGCACTGATCACGTGGCTGAACATGCACTGTTCACGTGGCTGATCACACACCTGTCACGTTACATATCATGTACTGATCACGTGGCACTCATGCACTGATCACGTGGCTGATCATACTCTGCTCACGTAACTCATGCACACATCACGTGGCTATCATGCACTGCTCACGTGTCTCGTCATGGAATGATCACGTAGCAACCATATACTGGTCACGTGACTGATCATGCAAAGATCACGTAAATGATCATGCACTGTTCACGTGACTGATCATGTACTGATCACGTGACTGATCATGCACTGATCACGTGGCTATCATGCTCTGCTCACGTGGCTGATCATGCAACGATCACGTAGCAACCATGTACTGGTCACGTGACTGATCATGCACTGATCACGTAATTGATCCTGCACTGATCACGTGGCTCATCATGCACTGATCACGTGGCTGATCACACATATCACGTGACTGATCATGCACTGATCACGTGGCTCTCATGCACTGATCACGTGGCTGTCATGCACTGATCACGTGGATATCATGCACTGATCACGTGGCTGATCACACACGTATCACATGACTGATCATGCACTGATCACGTGGCTATCATGCACTGATCACGTGGCTATCATGCACTGATCACGTGGCTGATCAGGCAATGATCACGTAGCTACCATGTACTGGTCACGTGACTGATCATGCACTGATCACGTAATTGATCATGCACTGATCATGTGGCTGATCATGCACTGATCACGTGGCTGATCATACACTGATCACATAACTGATCATGCACTGATCACGTGACTGATCATGCACTGATCACGTGGCTATCATGCACTGATCACTTGGCTGATCATACACTGATCACGTGCCTGATCATGCACTGATCACGTGGCTGATCATGCACTGATCACGTGACTGATCATGCACTGATCACGTGTCTGATCATGCACTGATCACGTGGCTATCATGCACTGCTCACGTGGCTGATCATGCCATGATCACGCAGCTACCATGTACTGGTCACATGACTGATCATGCACTGATCACGTGACTGATCATGCAGTGATCACGTGGCTATCATGCACTACTCACGTGGCTGATCATGCAATGATCATGTAGCTACCATGTACAGGTCACGTGAATGATCATACACCCATCAGGTGACTGATCATGCACTGATCACGTGGCTATCATGCACTGATCACGAGACTGATCATGCACTGATCACGTCTATATCATGCACTGATCACATGACTGCCCATGCACTGATCACGTGGATGATCATACACTAATCTTGTGACAGATCATGCACTGATCACGTGGCTGATCATGCACTGATACCGTGACTGAGCATGGACTGATCACATGACTATCATGTAGTGATCACGTGACTTAATGGCGCTGATCATGTGACTGATCATGCGCTGATCATGTTTGCTATCATACACTGATCATGTGCCTCTGGAGGCAATAAACAAAGAGCTGAGTAGGCACGAATCAAACAGTCAGCAGGCAATAATCATGGAACTCAGGTGTGAGGAATCATGCTACTCAGCTGGCAATAATCAAGCAGCTGAGCAGGCAGGAATTACGCAGCACAGCTGGCAATTGTCAAGCAGATGACAGGCAGGAATCGTGCAGCTCAGCTGGCAATTGTCAAGCAGATGACAGGCAGGAATCGTGCAGCTCAGCTGGCAATTGTCAAGCAGATGAGCAGACAGTAATCACGCAGCTCAGCATGCACTGATCACGTGACTGATCATGCACTGATCACGTGGCTGATCATGCACTGATCACGTGATGATCATGCACTGATCACGTGGCTATCATGCACTGATCACGTGGCTGATCATGCACTGATCACGTGTCTGATCATGCACTGATCACGTGGCTGATCATGCACTGATCACGTAACTGATCATGCACTGATCACGTGGCTGAACATGCACTGATCACGTGGCTGATCACACACCTGTCACGTGACATATCATGCACTGATCACGTGGCACTCATGCACTGATCACGTGGCTGATCATACTCTGCTCACGTAACTCATGCACACATCACGTGGCTATCATGCACTTCTCACGTGGCTGATCATGGAATGATCACGTAGCAACCATATACTGGTCACGTGACTGATCATGCAAAGATCACGTAAATGATCATGCACTGTTCACGTGACTGATCATGTACTGATCACGTGACTGATCATGCACTGATCACGTGGCTATCATGCACTGCTCACGTGGCTGATCATGCAATGATCACGTAGCAACCATGTACTGGTCACGTGACTGATCATGCACTGATCACGTAATTGATCCTGCACTGATCACGTGGCTCATCATGCACTGATCACGTGGCTGATCACACATGTATCACGTGACTGATCATGCACTGATCACGTGGCTCTCATGCACTGATCACGTGGCTGTCATGCACTGATCACGTGGATATCATGCACTGATCACGTGGCTGATCACACACTATCACATGACTGATCATGCACTGATCACGTGGCTATCATGCACTGATCACGTGGCTGATCAGGCAATGATCACGTAGCTACCATGTACTGGTCACGTGACTGATCATGCACTGATCACGTAATTGATCATGCACTGATCACGTGGCTGATCATGCACTGATCACGTGGCTGATCATACACTGATCACATAACTGATCATGCACTGATCACGTGACTGATCATGCACTGATCACGTGGCTATCATGCACTGATCACTTGGCTGACATACACTGATCACGTGCCTGATCATGCACTGATCACGTGACTGATCATGCACTGATCACGTGTCTGATCATGCACTGATCACGTGGCTATCATGCACTGCTCACGTGGCTGATCATGCCATGATCACGCAGCTACCATGTACTGGTCACATGACTGATCATGCACTGATCACGTGACTGATCATGCAGTGATCACGTGGCTATCATGAACTACTCACGTGGCTGATCATGCAATGATCATATAGCTACCATGTACAGGTCACGTGAATGATCATACACCCATCAGGTGACTGATCATGCACTGATCACGTGGCTATCATGCACTGATCACGAGACTGATCATGCACTGTTCACGTCTATATCATGCACTGATCACATGACTGCCCTGCACTGATCACGTGGATGATCATACACTTATCTTGTGACAGATCATGCACTGATCACGTGGCTGATCATGCACTGATACCGTGACTGAGCATGGACTGATCACATGACTATCATGTAGTGATCACGTGACTTAATGGCGCTGATCATGTGACTGATCATGCGCTGATCATGTTTGCTATCATACACTGATCATGTGCCTCTGGAGGCAATAAACAAAGAGCTGAGTAGGCACGAATCAAACAGTCAGCAGGCAATAATCATGGAACTCAGGTGTGAGGAATCATGCTGCTCAGCTGGCAATAATCAAGCAGCTGAGCAGGCAGGAATTACGCAGCACAGCTGGCAATTGTCAAGCAGATGACAGGCAGGAATCGTGCAGCTCAGCTGGCAATTGTCAAGCAGATGAGCAGACAGTAATCACGCAGCTCAGCAGGCCCAGATCACGTGACTGAGCATGCACTGTTCACGTGGCTGATCATACACTGATCACGTGATGATCATGCACTGATCACTTGGATATCATGCACTGATCACGTGGCTGATCATACACTGTTCACGTGTCTGACCATGCACTGATCACGTGGCTGATCATACACTGCTCACGTAACTGATCATGCACTGATCACGTGGCTATCATGCACTGATCACGTGGCTGAACATGCACTGTTCACGTGGCTGATCACACACCTGTCACGTGACATATCATGCACTGATCACGTGGCTGATCATACTCTGCTCACGTAACTCATGCACACATCACGTGGCTATCATGCACTGCTCACGTGGCTCGTCATGGAATGATCACGTAGCAACCATATACTGGTCACGTGACTGATCATGCAAAGATCACGTAAATGATCATGCACTGTTCACGTGACTGATCATGTACTGATCACGTGACTGATCATGCACTGATCACGTGGCTATCATGCTCTGCTCACGTGGCTGATCATGCAACGATCACGTAGCAACCATGTACTGGTCACGTGACTGATCATGCACTGATCACGTAATTGATCCTGCACTTATCACGTGGCTCATCATGCACTGATCACGTGGCTGATCACACATGTATCACGTGACTGATCATGCACTGATCACGTGGCTCTCATGCACTGATCACGTGGCTGTCATGCACTGATCACGTGGATATCATGCACTGATCACGTGGCTGATCACACACGTATCACATGACTGATCATGCACTGATCACGTGGCTGTCATGCACTGATCACGTAGCTATCATGCACTGATCACGTGGCTGATCAGGCAATGATCACGTAGCTACCATGTACTGGTCACGTGACTGATCATGCACTGATCACGTAATTGATCATGCACTGATCGTGTGGCTGATCATGCACTGATCACGTGGCTGATCATACACTGATCACGTAACTGATCATGCACTGATCACGTGACTGATCATGCACTGATCACGTGGCTATCATGCACTGATCACTTGGCTGGACATACACTGATCACGTGCCTGGTCATGCACTGATCACGTGGCTGATCATGCACTGATCACGTGACTGATCATGCACTGATCTCGTGTCTGATCATGCACTGATCACGTGGCTATCATGCACTGCTCACGTGGCTGATCATTCGATGATCACGCAGCTACCATGTACTGGTCACATGACTGATCATGCACTGATCACGTGACTGATCATGCAGTGATCACGTGGCTATCATGAACTACTCACGTGACTGATCATGCAGTGATCATGTAGCTACCATGTACAGGTCACGTGAATGATCATACACCCATCAGGTGACTGATCATGCACTGATCACGTGGCTATCATGCACTGATCACGAGACTGATCATGCACTGTTCACGTCTATATCATGCACTGATCACATGACTGCCCATGCACTGATCACGTGGATGATCATACACTAATCTTGTGACAGATCATGCACTGATCACGTGGCTGATCATGCACTGATACCGTGACTGAGCATGGACTGATCACATGACTATCATGTAGTGATCACGTGACTTAATGGCGCTGATCATGTGACTGATCATGCGCTGATCATGTTTGCTATCATACACTGATCATGTGCCTCTGGAGGCAATAAACAAAGAGCTGAGTAGGCACGAATCAAACAGTCAGCAGGCAATAATCATGGAACTCAGGTGTGAGGAATCATGCTGCTCAGCTGGCAATAATCAAGCAGCTGAACAGGCAGGAATTACGCAGCACAGCTGGCAATTGTCAAGCAGATGACAGGCAGGAATCGTGCAGCTCAGCTGGCAATTGTCAAGCAGATGAGCAGACAGTAATCACGCAGCTCAGCAGGCCCAGATCACGTGACTGAGCATGCACTGTTCACGTGGCTGATCATACACTGATCACGTGATGATCATGCACTGATCACTTGGATATCATGCACTGATCACGTGGCTGATCATACACTGTTCACGTGTCTGACCATGCACTGATCACGTGGCTGATCATACACTGCTCACGTAACTGATCATGCACTGATCACGTGGCTATCATGCACTGATCACGTGGCTGAACATGCACTGTTCACGTGGCTGATCACACACCTGTCACGTGACATATCATGCACTGATCACGTGGCACTCATGCACTGATCACGTGGCTGATCATACTCTGCTCACGTAACTCATGCACACATCACGTGGCTATCATGCACTGCTCACGTGGCTCGTCATGGAATGATCACGTAGCAACCATATACTGGTCACGTGACTGATCATGCAAAGATCACGTAAATGATCATGCACTGTTCACGTGACTGATCATGTACTGATCACGTGACTGATCATGCACTGATCACGTGGCTATCATGCTCTGCTCACGTGGCTGATCATGCAACGATCACGTAGCAACCATGTACTGGTCACGTGACTGATCATGCACTGATCACGTAATTGATCCTGCACTGATCACGTGGCTCATCATGCACTGATCACGTGGCTGATCACACATGTATCACGTGACTGATCATGCACTGATCCCGTGGCTCTCATGCACTGATCACGTGGCTGTCATGCACTGATCACGTGGATATCATGCACTGATCACGTGGCTGATCACACACGTATCACATGACTGATCATGCACTGATCACGTGGCTATCATGCACTGATCACGTGGCTGATCATGCACTGATCACGTAGCTACCATGTACTGGTCACGTGACTGATCATGCACTGATCACGTAACTGATCATGCACTGATCACGTGGCTGATCATGCACTGATCACGTGGCTGATCATGCACTGATCACGTAACTGATCATGCACTGATCACGTGACTGATCATGCACTGATCACGTGGCTATCATGCACTGATCACGAGTCTGATCATGCACTGTTCACGTCTATATCATGCACTGATCACATGACTACCCGTGCACTGATCACGTGGATGATCATACACTGATCATGTGACAGATCATGCACTGATCACGTGGCTGATCATGCACTGATACCGTGACTGAGCATGGACTGATCACATGACTATCATGTACTGATCACGTGACTTAATGGCGCTGATCATGTGACTGATCATGCGCTGATCATGTTTGCTATCATACACTGATCATGTGCCTCTGGAGGCAATAAACAAAGAGCTGAGTAGGCACGAATCAAACAGTCAGCAGGCAATAATCATGGAACTCAGGTGTGAGGAATCATGCTGCTCAGCTGGCCATAATCAAGCAGCTGAGCAGGCAGGAATTACGCAGCACAGCTGGCCATTGTCAAGCAGATGACAGGCAGGAATCGTGCAGCTCAGCTGGCAATTGTCAAGCAGATGAGCAGACAGTAATCACGCAGCTCAGCAGGCCCAGATCACGTGACTGAGCATGCACTGTTCACGTGGCTGATCATACACTGATCACGTGATGATCATGCACTGATCACGTGGATATCATGCACTGATCACGTGGCTGATCACACACTGATCACGTGACTGATCATGCACTGATCACGTGGCTGATCATGCACTGATCACGTAACTGATCATGCACTGATCACGTGGCTGATCATGCACTGATCACGTGGCTACCATGTACTGATCACGTGACTGATCATGCACTGATCACGTAACTGATCATGCACTGATCACGTGGCTATCATGCACTGATCACGTGGCTGACATACACTGATCACGTGCCTGATCATGCACTGATCACGTGGCTGATCATGCACTGATCACGTGACTGATCATGCACTGATCACGTAACTGATCATGCACTGATCACGTGGCTCTCATGCACTGCTGACGTGGCTGATCATGCCATGATCACGCAGCTACCATGTACTGGTCACATGATTGATCATGCACTGATCACGTGACTGATAATGCAGTGATCACGTGGCTATCATGAACTACTCACGTGGCTGATCATGCAATGATCATGTAGCTACCATGTACAGGTCACGTGAATGATCATACACCCATCAGGTGACTGATCATGCACTGATCACGTGGCTATCATGCACGGATCACGAGACTGATCATGCACTGATCACGTCTATATCATGCACTGATCACATGACTGCCCATGCACTGATCACGTGGATGATCATACACTAATCTTGTGACAGATCATGCACTGATCACGTGGCTGATCATGCACTGATACCGTGACTGAGCATGGACTGATCACATGACTATCATGTAGTGATCACGTGACTTAATGGCGCTGATCATGTGACTGATCATGCGCTGATCATGTTTGCTATCATACACTGATCATGTGCCTCTGGAGGCAATAAACAAAGAGCTGAGTAGGCACGAATCAAACAGTCAGCAGGCAATAATCATGGAACTCAGGTGTGAGGAATCATGCTGCTCAGCTGGCAATAATCAAGCAGCTGAGCAGGCAGGAATTACGCAGCACAGCTGGCAATTGTCAAGCAGATGACAGGCAGGAATCGTGCAGCTCAGCTGGCAATTGTCAAGCAGATGAGCAGACAGTAATCACGCAGCTCAGCAGGCCCAGATCACGTGACTGAGCATGCACTGTTCACGTGGCTGATCATACACTGATCACGTGATGATCATGCACTGATCACTTGGATATCATGCACTGATCACGTGGCTGATCATACACTGTTCACGTGTCTGACCATGCACTGATCACGTGGCTGATCATACACTGCTCACGTAACTGATCATGCACTGATCACGTGGCTATCATGCACTGATCACGTGGCTGAACATGCACTGTTCACGTGGCTGATCACACACCTGTCACGTGACATATCATGCACTGATCACGTGGCACTCATGCACTGATCACGTGGCTGATCATACTCTGCTCACGTAACTCATGCACACATCACGTGGCTATCATGCACTGCTCACGTGGCTCGTCATGGAATGATCACGTAGCAACCATATACTGGTCACGTGACTGATCATGCAAAGATCACGTAAATGATCATGCACTGTTCACGTGACTGATCATGTACTGATCACGTGACTGATCATGCACTGATCACGTGGCTATCATGCTCTGCTCACGTGGCTGATCATGCAACGATCACGTAGCAACCATGTACTGGTCACGTGACTGATCATGCACTGATCACGTAATTGATCCTGCACTGATCACGTGGCTCATCATGCACTGATCACGTGGCTGATCACACATGTATCACGTGACTGATCATGCACTGATCACGTGGCTCTCATGCACTGATCACGTGGCTGTCATGCACTGATCACGTGGATATCATGCACTGATCACGTGGCTGATCACACACGTATCACATGACTGATCATGCACTGATCACGTGGCTATCATGCACTGATCACGTGGCTATCATGCACTGATCACGTGGCTGATCATGCAATGATCACGTAGCTACCATGTACTGGTCACGTGACTGATCATGCACTGATCACGTAATTGATCATGCACTGATCATGTGGCTGATCATGCACTGATCACGTGGCTGATCATACACTGATCACATAACTGATCATGCACTGATCACGTGACTGATCATGCACTGATCACGTGGCTATCATGCACTGATCACTTGGCTGGACATACACTGATCACGTGCCTGATCATGCACTGATCACGTGGCTGATCATGCACTGATCACGTGACTGATCATGCACTGATCTCGTGTTTGATCATGCACTGATCACGTGGCTATCATGCACTGCTCACGTGGCTGATCATGCCATGATCACGCAGCTACCATGTACTGGTCACATGACTGATCATGCACTGATCACGTGACTGATCATGCAGTGATCACGTGGCTATCATGAACTACTCACGTGGCTGATCATGCAATGATCATGTAGCTACCATGTACAGGTCACGTGAATGATCATACACCCATCAGGTGACTGATCATGCACTGATCACGTGGCTATCATGCACTGATCACGAGACTGATCATGCACTGTTCACGTCTATATCATGCA
Organism: Bos javanicus; assembly: GCF_032452875.1. Classification (NCBI taxonomy): domain Eukaryota; kingdom Metazoa; phylum Chordata; class Mammalia; order Artiodactyla; family Bovidae; genus Bos; species Bos javanicus. The sequence continues at coordinate 17,256 of NW_026894084.1, read as the reverse complement.
CTGATCACATGACTGCCCATGCACTGATCACGTGGATGATCATACACTAATCTTGTGACAGATCATGCACTGATCACGTGGCTGATCATGCACTGATACCGTGACTGAGCATGGACTGATCACATGACTATCATGTAGTGATCACGTGACTTAATGGCGCTGATCATGTGACTGATCATGCGCTGATCATGTTTGCTATCATACACTGATCATGTGCCTCTGGAGGCAATAAACAAAGAGCTGAGTAGGCACGAATCAAACAGTCAGCAGGCAATAATCATGGAACTCAGGTGTGAGGAATCATGCTGCTCAGCTGGCAATAATCAAGCAGCTGAACAGGCAGGAATTACGCAGCACAGCTGGCAATTGTCAAGCAGATGACAGGCAGGAATCGTGCAGCTCAGCTGGCAATTGTCAAGCAGATGAGCAGACAGTAATCACGCAGCTCAGCAGGCCCAGATCACGTGACTGAGCATGCACTGTTCACGTGGCTGATCATACACTGATCACGTGATGATCATGCACTGATCACTTGGATATCATGCACTGATCACGTGGCTGATCATACACTGTTCACGTGTCTGACCATGCACTGATCACGTGGCTGATCATACACTGCTCACGTAACTGATCATGCACTGATCACGTGGCTATCATGCACTGATCACGTGGCTGAACATGCACTGTTCACGTGGCTGATCACACACCTGTCACGTGACATATCATGCACTGATCACGTGGCACTCATGCACTGATCACGTGGCTGATCATACTCTGCTCACGTAACTCATGCACACATCACGTGGCTATCATGCACTGCTCACGTGGCTCGTCATGGAATGATCACGTAGCAACCATATACTGGTCACGTGACTGATCATGCAAAGATCACGTAAATGATCATGCACTGTTCACGTGACTGATCATGTACTGATCACGTGACTGATCATGCACTGATCACGTGGCTATCATGCTCTGCTCACGTGGCTGATCATGCAACGATCACGTAGCAACCATGTACTGGTCACGTGACTGATCATGCACTGATCACGTAATTGATCCTGCACTGATCACGTGGCTCATCATGCACTGATCACGTGGCTGATCACACATGTATCACCTGACTGATCATGCACTGATCCCGTGGCTCTCATGCACTGATCACGTGGCTGTCATGCACTGATCACGTGGATATCATGCACTGATCACGTGGCTGATCACACACGTATCACATGACTGATCATGCACTGATCACGTGGCTATCATGCACTGATCACGTGGCTATCATGCACTGATCACGTGGCTGATCATGCAATGATCACGTAGCTACCATGTACTGGTCACGTGACTGATCATGCACTGATCACGTAATTGATCATGCACTGATCACGTGGCTGATCATGCACTGATCACGTGGCTGATCATACACTGATCACGTAACTGATCATGCACTGATCACGTGACTGATCATGCACTGATCACGTGGCTATCATGCACTGATCACTTGGCTGATCATACACTGATCACGTGCCTGATCATGCACTGATCACGTGGCTGATCATGCACTGATCACGTGACTGATCATGCACTGATCTCGTGTCTGATCATGCACTGATCACGTGGCTATCATGCACTGCTCACGTGGCTGATCATGCCATGATCACGCAGCTACCATGTACTGGTCACATGACTGATCATGCACTGATCACGTGACTGATCATGCACTGATCACGTGGCTATCATGAACTACTCACGTGGCTGATCATGCAATGATCATGTAGCTACAATGTACAGGTCACGTGAATGATCATACACCCATCAGGTGACTGATCATGCACTGATCACGTGGCTATCATGCACTGATCACGAGACTGATCATGCACTGTTCACGTCTATATCATGCACTGATCACATGACTGCCCATGCACTGATCACGTGGATGATCATACACTAATCTTGTGACAGATCATGCACTGATCACGTGGCTGATCATGCACTGATACCGTGACTGAGCATGGACTGATCACATGACTATCATGTAGTGATCACGTGACTTAATGGCGCTGATCATGTGACTGATCATGCGCTGATCATGTTTGCTATCATACACTGATCATGTGCCTCTGGAGGCAATAAACAAAGAGCTGAGTAGGCACGAATCAAACAGTCAGCAGGCAATAATCATGGAACTCAGGTGTGAGGAATCATGCTACTCAGCTGGCAATAATCAAGCAGCTGAGCAGGCAGGAATTACGCAGCACAGCTGGCAATTGTCAAGCAGATGACAGGCAGGAATCGTGCAGCTCAGCTGGCAATTGTCAAGCAGATGACAGGCAGGAATCGTGCAGCTCAGCTGGCAATTGTCAAGCAGATGAGCAGACAGTAATCACGCAGCTCATCAGGCACTGATCACGTGACTGATCATGCACTGATCACGTGGCTGATCATGCACTGATCACGTGATGATCATGCACTGATCACGTGGCTATCATGCACTGATCACGTGGCTGATCATGCACTGATCACGTGTCTGATCATGCACTGATCACGTGGCTGATCATGCACTGATCACGTGACTGATCATGCACTGATCACGTGGCTGAACATGCACTGATCACGTGGCTGATCACACACTGTCACGTGACTATCATGCACTGATCACGTGGCACTCATGCACTGATCACGTGGCTGATCATACTCTGCTCACGTAACTCATGCACACATCACGTGGCTATCATGCACTGCTCACGTGGCTGATCATGGAATGATCACGTAGCAACCATATACTGGTCACGTGACTGATCATGCACTGATCACGTAAATGATCATGCACTGTTCACGTGACTGATCATGCACTGATCACGTGACTGATCATGCACTGATCACGTGGCTATCATGCACTGCTCACGTGGCTGATCATGCAATGATCACGTAGCAACCATGTACTGGTCACGTGACTGATCATGCACTGATCACGTAATTGATCATGCACTGATCACGTGGCTCATCATGCACTGATCACGTGGCTGATCACACATGTATCACGTGACTGATCATGCACTGATCACGTGGCTCATGCACTGATCACGTGGCTGTCATGCACTGATCACGTGGATATCATGCACTGATCACGTGGCTGATCACACACGTATCACATGACTGATCATGCACTGATCACGTGGCTATCATGCACTGATCACGTGGCTGATCATGCACTGATCACGTGGCTGATCATGCACTGATCACGTAACTGATCATGCACTGATCACGTGACTGATCATGCACTGATCACGTGGCTATCATGCACTGATCACGTGGCTGATCATGCACTGATCACGTAGCAACCATGTACTGATCACGTGACTGATCATGCACTGATCACGTAATTGATCATGCACTGATCACGTGGCTCATCATGCACTGATCACGTGGCTGATCACACATGATCACGTGACTGATCATGCACTGATCACGTGATCATGCACTGATCACGTGGCTGATCATGCACTGATCACGTGGATATCATGCACTGATCACGTGGCTGATCACACACTGATCACATGACTGATCATGCACTGATCACGTGGCTATCATGCACTGATCACGTGGCTATCATGCACTGATCACGTGGCTGATCATGCAATGATCACGTAGCTACCATGTACTGGTCACGTGACTGATCATGCACTGATCACGTAATTGATCATGCACTGATCACGTGACTGATCATGCACTGATCACGTGGCTGATCATGCACTGATCACGTAACTGATCATGCACTGATCACGTGACTGATCATGCACTGATCACGTGGCTATCATGCACTGATCACTTGGCTGATCATGCACTGATCACGTGCCTGATCATGCACTGATCACGTGGCTGATCATGCACTGATCACGTGACTGATCATGCACTGATCACGTGTCTGATCATGCACTGATCACGTGGCTATCATGCACTGCTCACGTGGCTGATCATGCCATGATCACGCAGCTACCATGTACTGGTCACATGACTGATCATGCACTGATCACGTGACTGATCATGCAGTGATCACGTGGCTATCATGAACTACTCACGTGGCTGATCATGCAATGATCATGTAGCTACCATGTACAGGTCACGTGAATGATCATACACCCATCAGGTGACTGATCATGCACTGATCACGTGGCTATCATGCACTGATCACGAGACTGATCATGCACTGTTCACGTCTATATCATGCACTGATCACATGACTGCCCATGCACTGATCACGTGGATGATCATACACTAATCTTGTGACAGATCATGCACTGATCACGTGGCTGATCATGCACTGATACCGTGACTGAGCATGGACTGATCACATGACTATCATGTAGTGATCACGTGACTTAATGGCGCTGATCATGTGACTGATCATGCGCTGATCATGTTTGCTATCATACACTGATCATGTGCCTCTGGAGGCAATAAACAAAGAGCTGAGTAGGCACGAATCAAACAGTCAGCAGGCAATAATCATGGAACTCAGGTGTGAGGAATCATGCTGCTCAGCTGGCAATAATCAAGCAGCTGAACAGGCAGGAATTACGCAGCACAGCTGGCAATTGTCAAGCAGATGACAGGCAGGAATCGTGCAGCTCAGCTGGCAATTGTCAAGCAGATGAGCAGACAGTAATCACGCAGCTCAGCAGGCCCAGATCACGTGACTGAGCAGGCACTGTTCACGTGGCTGATCATACACTGATCACGTGATGATCATGCACTGATCACTTGGATATCATGCACTGATCACGTGGCTGATCATACACTGTTCACGTGTCTGACCATGCACTGATCACGTGGCTGATCATACACTGCTCACGTAACTGATCATGCACTGATCACGTGGCTATCATGCACTGATCACGTGGCTGAACATGCACTGTTCACGTGGCTGATCACACACCTGTCACGTGACATATCATGCACTGATCACGTGGCACTCATGCACTGATCACGTGGCTGATCATACTCTGCTCACGTAACTCATGCACACATCACGTGGCTATCATGCACTGCTCACGTGGCTCGTCATGGAATGATCACGTAGCAACCATATACTGGTAATGTGACTGATCATGCAAAGATCACGTAAATGATCATGCACTGTTCACGTGACTGATCATGTACTGATCACGTGACTGATCATGCACTGACCACGTGGCTATCATGCTCTGCTCACGTGGCTGATCATGCAACGATCACGTAGCAACCATGTACTGGTCACGTGACTGATCATGCACTGATCACGTAATTGATCCTGCACTGATCACGTGGCTCATCATGCACTGATCACGTGGCTGATCACACATGTATCACCTGACTGATCATGCACTGATCCCGTGGCTCTCATGCACTGATCACGTGGCTGTCATGCACTGATCACGTGGATATCATGCACTGATCATGTGGCTGATCACACGTATCACATGACTGATCATGCACTGATCACGTGGCTATCATGCACTGATCACGTGGCTATCATGCACTGATCACGTGGCTGATCAGGCAATGATCACGTAGCTACCATGTACTGGTCACGTGACTGATCATGCACTGATCACGTAATTGATCATGCACTGATCATGTGGCTGATCATGCACTGATCACGTGGCTGATCATACACTGATCACATAACTGATCATGCACTGATCACGTGACTGATCATGCACTGATCACGTGGCTATCATGCACTGATCACTTGGCTGGACATACACTGATCACGTGCCTGTTCATGCACTGATCACGTGGCTGATCATGCACTGATCACGTGACTGATCATGCACTGATCTCGTGTCTGATCATGCACTGATCACGTGGCTATCATGCACTGCTCACGTGGCTGATCATGCCATGATCACGCAGCTACCATGTACTGGTCACATGACTGATCATGCACTGATCACGTGACTGATCATGCAGTGATCACGTGGCTATCATGAACTACTCACGTGGCTGATCATGCAATGATCATGTAGCTACTATGTACAGGTCACGTGAATGATCATACACCCATCAGGTGACTGATCATGCACTGATCACGTGGCTATCATGCACTGATCACGAGACTGATCATGCACTGTTCACGCCTATATCATGCACTGATCACATGACTGCCCGTGCACTGATCACGTGGATGATCATACACTAATCTTGTGACAGATCATGCACTGATCACGTGGCTGATCATGCACTGATACCGTGACTGAGCATGGACTGATCACATGACTATCATGTAGTGATCACGTGACTTAATGGCGCTGATCATGTGACTGATCATGCGCTGATCATGTTTGCTATCATACACTGATCATGTGCCTCTGGAGGCAATAAACAAAGAGCTGAGTAGGCACGAATCAAACAGTCAGCAGGCAATAATCATGGAACTCAGGTGTGAGGAATCATGCTACTCAGCTGGCAATAATCAAGCAGCTGAGCAGGCAGGAATTACGCAGCACAGCTGGCAATTGTCAAGCAGATGACAGGCAGGAATCGTGCAGCTCAGCTGGCAATGTCAAGCAGATGCAGGAATCGTGCAGCTCAGCTGGCAATTGTCACAGATGAGCAGACAGTAATCACGCAGCTCAGCAGGCCCTGATCACGTGACTGAGCATGCACTGTTCACGTGGCTGATCATACACTGATCACGTGATGATCATGCACTGATCACTTGGATATCATGCACTGATCACGTGGCTGATCATACACTGTTCACGTGTCTGACCATGCACTGATCACGTGGCTGATCATGCACTGATCACGTAACTGATCATGCACTGATCACGTGGCTGAACATGCACTGTTCACGTGGCTGATCACACACCTGTCACGTGACATATCATGCACTGATCACGTGGCACTCATGCACTGATCACGTGGCTGATCATACTCTGCTCACGTAACTCATGCACACATCACGTGGCTATCATGCACTGCTCACGTGGCTCGTCATGGAATGATCACGTAGCAACCATATACTGGTCACGTGACTGATCATGCAAAGATCACGTAAATGATCATGCACTGTTCACGTGACTGATCATGTACTGATCACGTGACTGATCATGCACTGACCACGTGGCTATCATGCTCTGCTCACGTGGCTGATCATGCAATGATCACGTAGCAACCATGTACTGGTCACGTGACTGATCATGCACTGATCACGTAATTGATCCTGCACTGATCACGTGGCTCATCATGCACTGATCACGTGGCTGATCACACATGTATCACGTGACTGATCATGCACTGATCACGTGGCTCTCATGCACTGATCACGTGGCTGTCATGCACTGATCACGTGGATATCATGCACTGATCACGTGGCTGATCACACACGTATCACATGACTGATCATGCACTGATCACGTGGCTATCATGCACTGATCACGTGGCTGATCATGCAATGATCACGTAGCTACCATGTACTGTCACGTGACTGATCATGCACTGATCACGTAATTGATCATGCACTGATCATGTGGCTGATCATGCACTGATCACGTGGCTGATCATACACTGATCACATAACTGATCATGCACTGATCACGTGACTGATCATGCACTGATCACGTGGCTATCATGCACTGATCACTTGGCTGACATACACTGATCACGTGCCTGATCATGCACTGATCACGTGACTGATCATGCACTGATCACGTGTCTGATCATGCACTGATCACGTGGCTATCATGCACTGCTCACGTGGCTGATCATGCCATGATCACGCAGCTACCATGTACTGGTCACATGACTGATCATGCACTGATCACGTGACTGATCATGCAGTGATCACGTGGCTATCATGAACTACTCACGTGGCTGATCATGCAATGATCATGTAGCTACCATGTACAGGTCACGTGAATGATCATACACCCATCAGGTGACTGATCATGCACTGATCACGTGGCTATCATGCACTGATCACGAGACTGATCATGCACTGTCCACGTCTATATCATGCACTGATCACATGACTGCCCGTGCACTGATCACGTGGATGATCATACACTAATCTTGTGACAGATCATGCACTGATCACGTGGCTGATCATGCACTGATACCGTGACTGAGCATGGACTGATCACATGACTATCATGTAGTGATCACGTGACTTAATGGCGCTGATCATGTGACTGATCATGCGCTGATCATGTTTGCTATCATACACTGATCATGTGCCTCTGGAGGCAATAAACAAAGAGCTGAGTAGGCACGAATCAAACAGTCAGCAGGCAATAATCATGGAACACAGGTGTGAGGAATCATGCTGCTCAGCTGGCACAATCAAGCAGCTGAGCAGGCAGGAATTACGCAGCACAGCTGGCAATTGTCAAGCAGATGACAGGCAGGAATCGTGCAGCTCAGCTGGCAATTGTCAAGCAGATGAGCAGACAGTAATCACGCAGCTCAGCAGGCCCAGATCACGTGACTGAGCATGCACTGTTCACGTGGCTGATCATACACTGATCACGTGATGATCATGCACTGATCACGTGGCTATCATGCACTGATCACGTGGCTGATCATGCACTGTTCACGTGGCTGATCACACACTGTCACGGACTATCATGCACTGATCACGTGGCATCATGCACTGATCACGTGGCTGATCATGCACTGATCACGTAACTCATGCACACATCACGTGGCTATCATGCACTGCTCACGTGGCTCGTCATGGAATGATCACGTAGCAACCATATACTGGAACGTGACTGATCATGCAAAGATCACGTAAATGATCATGCACTGATCACGTGACTGATCATGCACTGATCACGTGACTGATCATGCACTGATCACGTGGCTATCATGCTCTGCTCACGTGGCTGACCATGCAACGATCACGTAGCAACCATGTACTGGTCACGTGACTGATCATGCACTGATCACGTAATTGATCCTGCACTGATCACGTGGCTATCATGCACTGATCACGTGGCTGATCACACATGTATCACGTGACTGATCATGCACTGATCCCGTGGCTCTCATGCACTGATCACGTGGCTGTCATGCACTGATCACGTGGATATCATGCACTGATCATGTGGCTGATCACACATATCACATGACTGATCATGCACTGATCACGTGGCTATCATGCACTGATCACGTGGCTATCATGCACTGATCACGTGGCTGATCAGGCAATGATCACGTAGCTACCATGTACTGGTCACGTGACTGATCATGCACTGATCACGTAATTGATCATGCACTGATCATGTGGCTGATCATGCACTGATCACGTGGCTGATCATACACTGATCACATAACTGATCATGCACTGATCACGTGACTGATCATGCACTGATCACGTGGCTATCATGCACTGATCACTTGGCTGACATACACTGATCACGTGCCTGGTCATGCACTGATCACGTGGCTGATCATGCACTGATCACGTGACTGATCATGCACTGATCTCGTGTCTGATTATGCACTGATCACGTGGCTATCATGCACTGCTCACGTGGCTGATCATGCCATGATCACGCAGCTACCATGTACTGGTCACATGACTGATCATGCACTGATCACGTGACTGATCATGCAGTGATCACGTGGCTATCATGAACTACTCATGTGGCTGATCATGCAATGATCATGTAGCTACCATGTACAGGTCACGTGAATGATCATACACCCATCAGGTGACTGATCATGCACTGATCACGTGGCTATCATGCACGGATCACGAGACTGGTCATGCACTGTTCACGTCTATATCATGCACTGATCACATGACTGCCCGTGCACTGATCACGTGGATGATCATACACTAATCTTGTGACAGATCAAGCACTGATCACGTGGCTGATCATGCACTGATACCATGATTGAGCATGGACTGATCACATGACTATCATGTAGTGATCACGTGACTTAATGGCGCTGATCATGTGACTGATCACGCGCTGATCATGTTTGCTATCATACACTGATCATGTGCCTCTGGAGGCAATAAACAAAGAGCTGAGTAGGCACGAATCAAACAGTCAGCAGGCAATAATCATGGAACTCAGGTGTGGAATCATGCTGCTCAGCTGGCAATAATCAAGCAGCTGAGCAGGCAGGAATTACGCAGCACAGCTGGCAATTATCAAGCAGATGACAGGCAGGAATCGTGCAGCTCAGCTGGCAATTGTCAAGCAGATGAGCAGACAGTAATCACGCAGCTCAGCAGGCCCAGATCACGTGACTGAGCATGCACTGTTCACGTGGCTGATCATACACTGATCACGTGATGATCATGCACTGATCACTTGGATATCATGCACTGATCACGTGGCTGATCATGCACTGTTCACGTGTCTGACCATGCACTGATCACGTGGCTGATCATACACTGCTCACGTAACTGATCATGCACTGATCACGTGGCTATCATGCACTGATCACGTGGCTGAACATGCACTGTTCACGTGGCTGATCACACACCTGTCACGTGACATATCATGCACTGATCACGTGGCACTCATGCACTGATCACGTGGCTGATCATACTCTGCTCACGTAACTCATGCACACATCACGTGGCTATCATGCACTGCTCACGTGGCTCGTCATGGAATGATCACGTAGCAACCATATACTGGTAACGTGACTGATCATGCAAAGATCACGTAAATGATCATGCACTGTTCACGTGACTGATCATGTACTGATCACGTGACTGATCATGCACTGATCACGTGGCTATCATGCACTGCTCACGTGGCTGATCATGCAACGATCACGTAGCAACCATGTACTGGTCACGTGACTGATCATGCACTGATCACGTAACTGATCATGCACTGATCACGTGGCTCATCATGCACTGATCACGTGGCTGATCACACATGTATCACGTGACTGATCATGCACTGATCCCGTGGCTCTCATGCACTGATCACGTGGCTGTCATGCACTGATCACGTGGATATCATGCACTGATCATGTGGCTGATCACACACGTATCACATGACTGATCATGCACTGATCACGTGGCTATCATGCACTGATCACGTGGCTATCATGCACTGATCACGTGGCTGATCAGGCAATGATCACGTAGCTACCATGTACTGGTCACGTAACTGATCATGCACTGAGCATGTAATTGATCATGCACTGATCATGTGGCTGATCATGCACTGATCACGTGGCTGATCATACACTGATCACATAACTGATCATGCACTGATCACGTGACTGATCATGCACTGATCACGTGGCTATCATGCACTGATCACGTGGCTGGACATACACTGATCACGTGCCTGATCATGCACTGATCACGTGGCTGATCATGCACTGATCACGTGACTGATCATGCACTGATCACGTGGCTGATCATGCACTGATCACGTGGCTATCATGCACTGCTCACGTGGCTGATCATGCAATGATCACGTAGCTACCATGTACTGTTCACATGACTGATCATGCACTGATCACGTGACTGATCATGCACTGATCACGTGGCTATCATGCACTGCTCACGTGGCTGATCATGCAATGATCACGTAGCTACCATGTACAGGTCACGTGAATGATCATGCACCCATCACGTGACTGATCATGCACTGATCACGTGGCTATCATGCACTGATCACGAGACTGATCATGCACTGTTCACGTCTATATCATGCACTGATCACATGACTGCCCGTGCACTGATCACGTGATGATCATACACTAACTTGACAGATCATGCACTGATCACGTGGCTGATCATGCACTGATACCGTGACTGAGCATGGACTGATCACATGACTATCATGTAGTGATCACGTGACTTAATGGCTCTGATCATGTGACTGATCATGCGCTGATCATGTTTGCTATCATACACTGATCATGTGCCTCTGGAGGCAATAAACAAAGAGCTTAGTAGGCACGAATCAAACAGTCAGCAGGCAATAATCATGGAACTCAGCTGTGAGGAATCATGCTGCTCAGCTGGCAATAATCAAGCAGCTGAGCAGGCAGGAATTACGCAGCACAGCTGGCAATTGTCAAGCAGATGACAGGCAGGAATCGTGCAGCTCAGCTGGCAATTGTCAAGCAGATGAGCAGACAGTGATCACGCAGCTCAGCAGGCCCAGATCACGTGACTGAGCATGCACTGATCACGTGGCTGATCATACACTGATCACGTGATGATCATGCACTGATCACTTGGATATCATGCACTGATCACGTGGCTGATCATACACTGTCCACGTGTCTGACCATGCACTGATCACGGCTGATCATACACTGCTCACGTAACTGATCATGCACTGATCACGTGGCTACCATGCACTGATCACGTGGTTGAACATGCACTGTTCACGTGGCTGATCACACACCTGTCACGTGACATATCATGCACTGATCACGTGGCACTCATGCACTGATCACGTGGCTGATCATACTCGCTCACGTAATCATGCACACATCACGTGGCTATCATGCACTGCTCACGTGGCTCGTCATGGGCAACCATATACTGGTAACGTGACTGATCATGCAAAGATCACGTAAATGATCATGCACCGTTCACGTGACTGATCATGTACTGATCACGTGACTGATCATGCACTGACCACGTGCCTATCATGCTCTGCTCACGTGGCTGATCATGCAACGATCACGTAGCAACCATGTACTGGTCACGACTGATCATGCACTGATCACGTAATCGATCCTGCACTGATCACGTGGTCTCATCATGCACTGATCACGTGGCTGATCACACATGTATCACGTGACTGATCATGCACTGATCCCGTGGCTCTCATGCACTGATCACGTGGCTGTCATGCACTGATCACGTGGATATCATGCACTGATCATGTGGCTGATCACACACGTATCACATGACTGATCATGCACTGATCACGTGGCTATCATGCACTGATCACGTGGCTATCATGCACTGATCACGTGGCTGATCAGGCAATGATCACTTAGCTACCATGTACTTGTCACGTAACTGATCATGCACTGAGCACGTAATTGATCATGCACTGATCATGTGGCTGATCATGCACTGATCACGTGGCTGATCATACACTGATCACATAACTGATCATGCACTGATCACGTGACTGATCATGCACTGATCACGTGGCTATCATGCACTGATCACTTGGCTGGTCATACACTGATCACGTGCCTGGTCATGCACTGATCACGTGGCTGATCATGCACTGATCACGTGACTGATCATGCACTGATCTCGTGTCTGATCATGCACTGATCACGTGGCTATCATGCACTGCTCACGTGGCTGATCATACCAGGATCACGCAGGTACCATGTACTGGTCACATGACTGATCATGCACTGATCACGTGACTGATCATGCAGTGATCACGTGGCTATCATGAACTACTCACGTGGCTGATCATGCAATGATCATGTAGCTACTATGTACAGGTCACGTGAATGATCATACACCCATCAGGTGACTGATCATGCACTGATCACGTGGCTATCATGCACTGATCACGAGACTGATCATGCACTGTTCACGCCTATATCATGCACTGATCACATGACTGCCCGTGCACTGATCACGTGGATGATCATACACTAATCTTGTGACAGATCATGCACTGATCACGTGGCTGATCATGCACTGATACCGTGACTGAGCATGGACTGATCACATGACTATCATGTAGTGATCACGTGACTTAATGGCGCTGATCATGTGACTGATCATGCGCTGATCATGTTTGCTATCATACACTGATCATGTGCCTCTGGAGGCAATAAACAAAGAGCTGAGTAGGCACGAATCAAACAGTCAGCAGGCAATAATCATGGAACTCAGGTGTGAGGAATCATGCTGCTCAGCTGGCAATAATCAAGCAGCTGAGCAGGCAGGAATTACGCAGCACAGCTGGCAATTGTCAGCAGATGACAGGCAATCGTGCAGCTCAAGCAGATGACAGGCAGGAATCGTGCAGCTCAGCTGGCAATTGTCAAGCAGATGAGCAGACAGTAATCACGCAGCTCAGCAGGCCCAGATCACGTGACTGAGCATGCACTGTTCACGTGGCTGATCATACACTGATCACGTGATGATCATGCACTGATCACTTGGATATCATGCACTGATCACGTGGCTGATCATACACTGTTCACGTGTCTGACCATGCACTGATCACGTGGCTGATCATACACTGCTCACGTAACTGATCATGCACTGATCACGTGGCTATCATGCACTGATCACGTGGCTGAACATGCAGTGTTCACGTGGCTGATCACACACTGATCACGTGATGATCATGCACTGATCACGTGGCTCTCATGCACTGATCACGTGGCTGATCATACACTGTTCACGTGACTGATCATGCACTGATCACGTGGCTGATCATGCACTGATCACGTGACTGATCATGCACTGATCACGTGGCTGAACATGCACTGTTCACGTGGCTGATCAAGCACTGATCACGTGACTGATCATGCACTGATCACGTGGCATCATGCACTGATCACGTGGCTGATCATACTCTGCTCACGTAATCATGCACACACGTGGCTATCATGCACTGCTCACGTGGCTGCACGTGCACTGATCTCGGCTACCATATACTGGTAACGTGACTGATCATACTGATCACGTGAATGATCATGCACCGTTCACGTGACTGATCATGTACTGATCACGTGACTGATCATGCACTGACCACGTGGCTATCATGCTCTGCTCACGTGGCTGATCATGCAACGATCACGTAGCAACCATGTACTGGTCACGTGACTGATCATGCACTGATCACGTAATGATCCTGCACTGATCACGTGGCTCATCATGCACTGATCACGTGGCTGATCACACATGTATCACGTGACTGATCATGCACTGATCCCGTGGCTCTCATGCACTGATCACGTGGCTGACATGCACTGATCACGTGGATATCATGCACTGATCACGTGGCTGATCACACACGTATCACATGACTGATCATGCACTGATCACGTGGCTATCATGCACTGATCACGTGGCTGATCATGCAATGATCACGTAGCTACATGTACTGGTCACGTGACTGATCATGCACTGAGCACGTAATTGATCATGCACTGATCATGTGGCTGATCATGCACTGATCACGTGGCTGATCATACACTGATCACATAACTGATCATGCACTGATCACGTGACTGATCATGCACTGATCACGTGGCTATCATGCACTGATCACTTGGCTGGACATACACTGATCACGTGCCTGGTCATGCACTGATCACGTGGCTGATCATGCACTGATCACGTGACTGATCATGCACTGATCTCGTGTCTGATCATGCACTGATCACGTGGCTATCATGCACTGCTCACGTGGCTGATCATGCCATGATCACGCAGCTACCATGTACTGGTCACATGACTGATCATGCACTGATCACGTGACTGATCATGCAGTGATCACGTGGCTATCATGAACTACTCACGTGGCTGATCATGCAATGATCATGTAGCTACTATGTACAGGTCACGTGAATGATCATACACCCATCAGGTGACTGATCATGCACTGATCACGTGGCTATCATGCACGGATCACGAGACTGGTCATGCACTGTTCACGTCTATATCATGCACTGATCACATGACTGCCCGTGCACCGATCACGTGGATGATCATACACTAATCTTGTGACAGATCATGCACTGATCACGTGGCTGATCATGCACTGATACCGTGACTGAGCATGGACTGATCACATGACTATCATGTAGTGATCACGTGACTTAATGGCGCTGATCATGTGACTGATCATGCGCTGATCATGTTTGCTATCATACACTGATCATGTGCCTCTGGAGGCAATAAACAAAGAGCTGAGTAGGCACGAATCAAACAGTCAGCAGGCAATAATCATGGAACTCAGGTGTGAGGAATCATGCTGCTCAGCTGGCAATAATCAAGCAGCTGAGCAGGCAGGAATTACGCAGCACAGCTGGCAATTGTCAAGCAGATGACAGGCAGGAATCGTGCAGCTCAGCTGGCAATTGTCAAGCAGATGAGCAGACAGTAATCACGCAGCTCAGCAGGCCCAGATCACGTGACTGAGCATGCACTGTTCACGTGGCTGATCATACACTGATCACGTGATGATCATGCACTGATCACTTGATATCATGCACTGATCACGTGGCTGATCATACACTGTTCACGTGTCTGACCATGCACTGATCACGTGGCTGATCATACACTGCTCACGTAACTGATCATGCACTGATCACGTGGCTATCATGCACACTGATCACGTGGCTGAACATGCACTGTTCACGTGGCTGATCACACACCTGTCACGTGACTATCATGCACTGATCACGTGGCACTCATGCACTGATCACGTGGCTGATCATACTCTGCTCACGTAACCTGCATGCACACATCACGTGCATCATGCACTGCTCACGTGGCTCGTCATGGAATGATCAGCACGTGAGCAACCATATACTGGGTAACGTGACTGATCATGCAAAGATCACGTAATGATCATGCACTGTTCACGTGACTGATCATGTACTGATCACGTGACTGATCATGCACTGACCACGTGGCTATCATGCTCTGCTCACGTGGCTGATCATGCAACGATCACGTAGCAACCATGTACTGGTCACGTGACTGATCATGCACTGATCACGTAATTGATCCTGCACTGATCACGTGGCTCATCATGCACTGATCACGTGGCTGATCACACATGTATCACGTGACTGATCATGCACTGATCCCGTGGCTCTCATGCACTGATCACGTGGCTGTCATGCACTGATCACGTGGATATCATGCACTGATCATGTGGCTGATCACACACGTATCACATGACTGATCATGCACTGATCACGTGGCTATCATGCACTGATCACGTGGCTATCATGCACTGATCACGTGGCTGATCAGGCAATGATCACGTAGCTACCATGTACTGGTCACGTAACTGATCATGCACTGAGCACGTAATTGATCATGCACTGATCATGTGGCTGATCATGCACTGATCACGTGGCTGATCATACACTGATCACATAACTGATCATGCACTGATCACGTGACTGATCATGCACTGATCACGTGGCTATCATGCACTGATCACTTGGCTGGACATACACTGATCACGTGTCTGGTCATGCACTGATCACGTGGCTGATCATGCACTGATCACGTGACTGATCATGCACTGATCTCTGTCT